>NC_058160.1:5041627-5105078 GCF_020080835.1 Cotesia glomerata | reverse complement strand
TATATATAGATATACATATATACAAAATTCGTTACTCTAAAAAATAAGTGTTTTACATATTATCTTAGCATATTTTTATATCATTTTTATATATACTCTTATAGGATTTTCTGTCTTTATCATTATATTTCATATTTATGTTATCACTTATTAGCTAAAATTCAGAATATTGATATTTATATTGACTGTGTTTATAGTTTTACAAGTACTTATGTTACTCTATGTATGAATTTTGCCATTTGGCTTTCGCCTTGGCATTTAAATTAAATAAATAAATAAATAAATAAATAACTAATGAAGATTTGTGACATGTACTTGACAATATTTTTTAAAAAATTTGATAAAACAATATTCTTCATGCATAAAAGAAAGTTTCGATTGAACTAGTAAAAAGAACACTTTTTTAGCTGAAAAATATTTTTAGATAAATCAAGATGATCAAACTCATTTATAAATGATGTTTTTGGTTCAAAAATTCTTCTCTGAAATCAATTTGATTTTTTTGTGAGTGTAGACTTTACCCAACAATTTCTTTGCTCGATGAAATTCATGTAAGATATTACCAAGTTTTTTAAAAAATAACAAAAACAATGGGATATTTATCATTATTCCGTGTCATCAAAAATAAGTCTTTAATATTTTTAAGAAAGGGTCCAAGAAAACAAAAAATTTTTTTTTTAATTTCTTTTTTTGTATTTTAAATGGAGGAGCTTCTTTTTGAACCAAGAAAATAAAATTCTCAAAAGAAAAATGAAATTATTGTTAATTTTTGAGATGCACGTTTTCCGATCAAAAATTTTATTTATCTATTAAATATTTGATCATGGAGCTACTGCTCCCTGTTACCACAAATAAATATATTAGTATATTATTCGTTTTCGCTTAATAATATTGCAAGTAGTGTATATTAGTAATAGTAATAATATATCATAATACACTAAAATATAATGATAATCTTTGGGATATCTTTTCACAATTTGCAGTTTTAACTTTAATTTTAACAAAATTAACTTTAATTTTTTTTTTTAATTTTCTTTTCATTGAATAATTGAATTTTAAACCAAAACAAATTTTGAGTCGAGACAATTAATTTTCTTTAAAATAATTTTTTTTTGGAATACAAATATTCATTTAGAACTGAGTAAGTTTTTTTTCAGTGTATAAGTACATATATGTGTCCATACAGACCAAAAATTCATGTGGGAAATAAAAAAAATTAGCTGATTACTACAAAAACATTTAGCAGCAATCATACAAATACTGAATACTCTCACTTATAATAGACCTTTGTATGATTGTATGTCACATGCATATCGCAATAAGAACTACCGACTATCGTTCCTACGCTCGTTACTGCAACCTCTGATTTATAGTGCGGAACCGCCCAAAAAACACCCTACGGAGCAATTGCTATGAAAATAAGTCCCGGGGGTTGAGGGGCCAATGACGATACCATGGATTCTACTTCCCATAACTTACTGGAACAAGGTTTGGAAGTGTCGAATAAATTCGTGGTTCACGATTGAATCGAGCAAAACTCGCGATACATGTGTATTTAACTCCGCGGGGGCCAAAAATAAGTTCAGCGCAGCGAAATATTCCAATCCTGGGCTTGGATGGATTTTGAGCGACGAGAGACCCCGTCAAGACAGGAGGATGGAAATCATGTGTGTTCTGTCCGCGGGATGTCCATTCGTCCTGTGTGAAACTCCCGGGAGTTCTTTCAAATTTACATGCACTACACACCCGTCGATGAAGAAACGTTACAATTTTCGGCGCGTCTTTTGTCAACCGTGAAACCGAAATAGTAATTTAATAGGCAAGACCCACTGAATTGGCAAAAAATAAACAAACATTGTTATTATGTTTCTAGTTGTGGACTCAGAAAAGAGGATTGGAATTATTTATACAATTTCGCGTGTGATTTAATGCAAAGGTCATATTTTAATTCAAATGCATATATAAGACAGGAACACACTTGGAGAGATAGGAAAATACGCGAATGTTGAACCAAATGGAAGTCTTTAATTGCAAATTGCAATATTAACTCATTTATCTAAATGGAGATCTCGAAGGACTTAAGTGCGCATTAATATTTTCCACGGCTCGGGATTTTGATAATAATTCTGTTGTGTATTTTTTCAATGCTATCTTCAATTATCATCTGAGAACATTCATTCTATTATTTAAAGTAATGTATATTGTCTGAGGGATAATTAAATTGTTCAAACTAAAATTAATTTATTTTCGGTTGAATGTTAACATTTTGATGTTTGGTATTTTTTGTCCACACGACAAATAAAGATTTTGAATATTTATACGGAATGGAATAAAATTATTATTAAACATATTTTTTAGTAGAATATTATCATTACAAATTTAATAGGTTTTACATTTTGGAAAATTTAAATTTTAGATTAAATGTTTAATCAATTTATTAGATATAATTTATTTTTTAAAGTTATTTTGCTTGAATATATATGGAAAATAATAGTTTAAAATATAACAAAATTATGAATGTCAGTAAAGTATATTTTTACAAATAATATTTAACTAATTGCTTGAATTATTATTAGAATGATAATTGTATTAATCTTTGTTAAAATTAACTGTAATTCATTAAAAACTGATCACTGACATGTGTAATTTATTATACAATTTAAAAGTCGCGAGCGAGTGTAGCGCCGCCTCAAAGTTGGTGGACAATACCATTGCTTAGATTAATTTTAACTGGACTTCGGTTAATTTTTTATTAGTTTCACAAAAAACATTTTACTTTACCGTAATTTTTAATATTTAAATAGCAAAAAATAATGATCAATCTTATTAATTTTTCGCGTTTATTATTTTTCACTGACACACGGAAAAAAGTAAACTGTAATATTCACTCGGATTCCGGTTAATTTTTATAGTTTCAAACAGTAAAGCGGACATCGGGGTGTCAAAAATATAAATATTACAGAACTTAATGTAGAAAGTATAAAAGCCACAATTTATAATTTAATATTTAAAATAAGTGATTAGTAGCTGTCTCTATAGTAAATAACGACTCTTTCATCTTAAAAAATTACAGTTTCAAACAGTAAAAATTGCCATTTCAATATATAGTCCATATTATGAGGAGAAGGGGAGCTCAGATGAAAGAGAAGGGGGTCTCACTCTGGGAGAATTTAACATTTGAAACAGTAAAAATTATACTTTTAAAATATACATTTTACCAGTACAAGCAAGTCAATAATTACAGTTTGATTTGTAGCTTTGCGTTTAAAATTTACTATTTTACTTTGTAAATATTGACGTTGCTTGTATTAGAAATTTACTAACTTTATTTTATACTTTTGACTTATCATAAGATCATTTTTTAGGTATGAAATGATAAATATCAAAGTCTGAATTCTTAATTATTATACTTTAACATTTTAGACATTCACATAGCGAATATTACAGTTTGAAATAGTATTTTCTTCCATGTAAAGAGTAAATTGTAACGTTTAAATGGTAAATATTATAAAGTGAATAGTAAAATCACGATTTTACTGTTTGAAATGGTAATTTTTGGCAGTTGATCATTATAAATCGTATGTTATTTATTACAGTTTACTTTTTTCCGTGTACACTTGAGTAAAATTTAATAGTGATTTTCTAAATTTTTTGTCTACATTGTATTTGTAAATAATTATTAAAATAATTATAATTAGATCAGGAGTTACGGAACGTCTTACGATTAGTAATTTTCATGGTAATTATTAATGAAAATTTTACTCTATGTACTGTGTACTAAAAATAGCAGTCTAGATTAAATTTACGGTCTGGATTTTTGCTTAATTATAAACAAATACAAAATTGTATTAATATTTTGTGAATTTTTGAAACAACTGAGATAAATATCTTACAATCAGAATAACGAAATAAAAATCTATTTATTTATAAAATAGAGATGTGTATTATACACTCTTCCGTGAAAATACTCGTGCTGATCGCAGTAATTAAAATAAAATAAAACGATTGTTTTATCTTCAACACTATTAATTACAAAGTTAAATCACTGTAACGAGAATTTCATTCTTTTGTTTTGTAATTGCCAAGTAATTTCATCAATTTAAAATTTCTTAAATTAATTTTCATTTTTATTGCTTGTAATTGTAGGTTAAAAAAATTTTAAATGATCATTTCACGGATAAAAATTTTTTATAAGTCCAAAACTTTAACAATATTTATTTAAAAAAAAAAAAAAATGTTTTTACTTCAGTACTGATGTAAAAAAAATTTAGGCGGTCAGATCAAACATTTTGGAAACACACAGATGCGAGATTTAGAGTCATTCGTTTTTCGTGACAGCAGAGACGATACACAACATTTCGTAAAACATTTTCTCCCGCTCCTTATACACTTATATTAATTCATTCTGTAGTTTATCTAGTGACTGAACGTAAAATTCTCAAACTCAACATTTATACATATATATGCCACGTAATATATGTATAAATATGTTCCGAAATACGGTGTTGTTTAGGAAGCAGGTTTGATCTCGTCTTAATCAATTTTAAATACCAGAGACTTGACAAAATAATAACTTATAAAAAGATCATAGATATCTGAATGGACATCGTGTTTAGATCGAGTCTCAAAAAATTTTTTAAATCTGCTTTATTTTTTTCCTTTCATCTTTATTATGATTATGATGATAAATATCAATTAAAAGTACATTTACAAATTTTACTATTTTTAATACGGTCATTTTCAGTGATTGGAAGCTAGTTAATCAATGAAATTCAGAAAAAAAATTTTATCAACTACCTGAGTTTAAAATTAATATAATTATTTAATCTAAAGTTTAAAATTTAAATCATTCGTTCAAAAAGTCATTTTCATTTAATTAATATTCATTGAAGTTACTTAATTGAAATTTACATCAAAATATTTTTTCAAATATCAAACTTACAAAAAAAAATTTTTTTCATCTTTTCAGATCGTTATCATGGATATTTTAGAAAATAAAAAAATGTAATATTTAAAGACAAAACATTAATATTCAAAACACGTAAGAAGAAATGTAAGTCGGATATATATTTTGCCCAATTACATATCACATGTCATTTTTATTTTTCTATGATAATGATCATACGTAACGAAACTAAAATTTTTTTCGGAATTAATTTTTATAAAAATAGATACAACGATATGTTTAAATATAAATTTCTAGTTCATTGATCATTATTTATTTTTTCTGATATGAAAATTGGCCTGATATGATCTAATATGTTTGCATATAATTTTTTGATAAAAATAGTGTTGAAAATCTCCGACGGAGGGCGCGTTATCTCTGAATCGTCTCTTTACAAGAGAGTTAAATTCAAGATGTAAAATTTTGAAGTAATCTTTGTGATGAAAAGATTTTTCCACTTTTTAAGGAGCTTGTTTGTTATTAATTTTTTTAACTTAATTCAATACTGGACCAAAATCTGTCTCATACGTCACGATAGTTGACAAACAAATTTCACAAATAATATGAATAAATATTAATAATTAGATTGAAAATTGATTCTTTATTCTCATTCGATAAATAATAAGAATTGGAAAATTCTGCGCATAAATTATTTAAATGATCTGTATAAAATTGATGAACAAGGGTTGAATTCTTGTTCAGATGTTGATCTATTTTTAAAGATAATACTAATTCAAGTACAATAAAAAAGAAATCTTGTTGGTGAACTCAAGACAAACCACTTAAGTGAAATGTCTTTATGAGTTTCAGTTGTTAACATGAGAAAGAAACAGGTTCACGAGTATATATTTTCAGTCTCATCTCACTCAGATGGTGATTCTAGTCACTGGTCACTGGTCCATGGAGTGTGCGTATCTTCATGATCTCAATGGTCGTCGAGGACGCCCGAATACCGCTGAGGGATAAAACCGTCATTGGATTACTCGAAGCTAAATAAAATGAAATAAAATAAAAATAAAAATGGTCTTCGATGCCAGACAAATGTTGAACCCAAAAGATTTGTGATGGGATCCAGAGGAAGTGCCGTGAGAAACGGAATTCTTTTCTCAACATTCTCATTAACCTTCAGAGGAAATAAATTTTTAATAAACTCAATGGAGCGCAAGGATAAACAAGATAATTTCAAATGTTAATCGTAGATTTATATGGATTCATTTGGTCATATTAGGTCATGTATGAAAATAAAAATTAAATTCTTGTAATTTTTAATTTTTATCAATTTTCTGGAAAATTCTTACATTAATTCTCATACTATAAGGAACAAAAGTTGATTAAAATAAACAATCAATAACAGACTAATTCTCAAAAAAATGATTTCGATTTTAAAACTTAAGTATAATTTACGGGCAGTAATAGAACAGTATAAGAAAAGAGCATGTAAATTACAATTTTATGTAGAAAATTAAAAAAATTTGTGAAATTAGGAAAGCTTAAATAATAAATATTATTTTCTGTAAGAGTTTTATGAGTTGCTTCTAAAGTTATTTTTAAGAAATATCGATGAAAACTGTCCATTTAGTCTTATAACTTTTTTTAATTAGTATGTTCATAACTTCTCTAGGATCTCTTTAGGATTTCAAACTTAAATCGCTTGTAAGAATATGATCCAGCGATCATACACCCTCTGTCAGAGATTTTTAATATGATCTTCGGTCGAAATATTATAAACAGATATGTATGACCATATTAAGCCTAAAATGCGGGCATAGAAAGTCATATTAGGACATATCAATAAACCACATATTTCCTGATATGGACAATTTTCATATCAGATCATATATAAATATATAAACAATTGTATATGGACGTATTAGATCATATCTAGCAATATATGGACTTCAAATTCTGCACAAAAAGAAATTTTTTTTTTTAATTACCGTTAAATTCACTGTAATTATGGGCCATAATGCGGCTCTTTTACTTATTACTATTTTTGAAATAAAAATTATGGAAAAATTCACTTATTTTATGATAGACTTAATGAAATTACAAAAAAGCTAATAAAATTTACGGCAATCTACGGTAAAATTTGTTGAAACAAATATAAAAATTATCTCACTTACCGACAAATGATGAGGCCGTGTCATCCATCTTACGATTACCGTAAATTAAACACTAATTTTTAAAGAAAATTTCTTTCAGTGTGATATTCTATACATGGACACATTAAAATTTTTTCACGAGTTAGGTATAATTTTATTTTTTTTAATTAATTTAAACTTTTTAATGCAATCTCAACACTCAAATTTTATTTAAGCCTACATTTCATAAATTAACACATGCATATCTTGATGTGTCCTGATAAGACTAACTCTAATATCAAGCCACATCAAGAATAATATTTCAACGTATCAGATCAGATCAATCCATACATAAGCATCTAAAATTGTTTGAACACATCTGGCCATAAGAGAACATTTTTTCACAGGTAGCTAATTGATCATTGCTGATGGTCGAGGTGACAAGACTGTTGATCGTTGATTGTAAATTGAGGAACAAGGTGGCACATGCTCGTGAGACACCGGAGACAAGCTCTTGGAGAATCCGGTAGTTGTACATTAAATTATAATTAATAATGAGAACAATAATCTAATCTGTGTGCGTAGACCGCGATATATGCATGCAACATTGTAGAGCATGTCGTGTGTATATTTCACGAAACGTTTTTTCGTGGATATTCGTGCTCTTGGAGAGTACAGACAGCTCTCGTTACATTACTTTTAATGCTCATATCATGTGAGTGCCCATACTTATATCTGTGAGTGGTTTTGGTTCGTTCGGCATATTAGCTCGATGTGTGCTGTTATGTGTGGTACAAAGCACAGTATAGCGTGGCATGGAGTTCAGCACGCGTGAGACCAACAAGACCTACCCTATCGTTACGGAACACCTACTTCAAGTGTGTGCACACGCACGAGTCTCGCGTGATCTATATAATCGGCGAGGTGCCTCCAACATTTTTCCCACCGACGTCAAGAGAATTCTTTCAATGGGAGCCACTTTGTGGATATCATGAGCATCAATGGGATCCTACTATCTACTATAGCTAAAACTATAACTATAACTATCTGTAGTTATACGCATGTTATATTTTATGAAGTCTCTAGCTCTACTAAACGTGCTGAGAAAATTTAATGATTTATTGAGGACGTTCATTGAGAAAAAAACTACCAATTATCAATGCTCAGAAATTCTTGTGAAGTTTTAGCTTATATTGTGACAAAGTTAATGATTTTCTTTTTCGGTATCAATTTTTTACACATAGAAATTTAAATTATTAATATTAGTTTTGTTAATTTCTATAAATCGTTTATGACCAAGTTAGTGATTTTCTTTTTCGGTATCAATTTTTTGCACATAGAAAGTTAAATTATTATTATTAGTTTTGTTAATTTCTATAAATCATTTATTTAAAACTACACTGAGAAAAAAAAATTTTGTTCAGAAAAAAATTTCTTGGCTCAAGAATCGTTTAAAATAAATTTTGGTTTTTTGACAAAATAATATCAACATCTATCATGATAATAAAATGTTGGCATCAATTTTGATAAATTAACAAACGAATAGGTTCACTTGAATTAAACAAAAAATAATTCGATGAATTCTTGAAACAAGAAAATATATTCTTGAAAATTATCAAGAATATATATTCTTGTGACAAGAAAATTTTCTCAAGAGTAGTACTTTTTTTCTCAGTGTATACAATAAAATGGTTTTTTACGTTAAATTTAGTATAATAGAAAAGGTCTTGATTCTAATTTGTGCCTTTTCAAGGTTTCATAAATCGTTTTCAGTAATAGTTAATTTATTATAAATTTTCAGAGTAGTTATAAATAGATTCAAGTTTAGCGTTAGATAAAATTTGTTTATTTATTTATATTTTTTTGCACATGTCAATGTAACTATGTATCAAATATTAAGCCAAATATTTAAGAAAATAAAGAGAATTTTCTGACAGGCACATTTTTATTGTAAACTGAAAAAAAATTAACTTGAACCAAGAAAAGAATTTTGAAGAGTTTCATCGTCTTGAATCTATATGAAAAATTCTTGATTCAAACAAAATGTACTTGAACCAAGAAAAATTTCTTAGTTTAGAAATTTTTCTTATTCTAAAATCAAGATGATTAAGTTCTTCAAATTTATTTACTAATTTTTTTATGTGTATAGTAAAATTTAGCTCCATCAGAAAGGTCGTAACCTGCAGAATTTATGTTTTTTCACAGTTTGATATTTTTTCGATGATAGTAAATTTATCATCTAAATAATTAAGAGGGTAAGAAAAATTTTGTGATGGGTATATTTTTGTTTTAAAAAGAATTTCTATTTACAATTTTATATATTTTTTGGTAATATTTTTTTGGCGGAGTTTTAAATAATTTGTTGGTTCTATAAATTTTTGTTCGTCACATTTGTTAATTAAACCTTAATAATTGATGCTGTAATGGCAATATTATTAAACATAATAGCATCCAAAAGTTTGGAAAATCCAAAAATGCACGACTCATAATGCTCATTTAATTATGAAATATAAAAAAAACTTAAGTCGTTCAAAATTAATTGCCGAAAAAACAGCTGTAGTAGGAAGGTACTGCACAAGCGCCCCTGGTGGAATAAAATGTACATAATATCTATAGATATAGATATATCACCATCCATGTTAATTTTACATGGATATATATAGATATACAGTCTTGTAGTTTTCGTTTTTTATTAATTGTAATTAAACGACGCTGAATTAATTAACCATTCGCATTCAGTGACCTACAATCGTCGATTAGAATTAAAAAAAAAAAATTTTACTCAAATAATTGATTTTTTCACAAGTTACAGTGTTTCCGGGGTTTCATACATGACGGACAGGAAAATTTTTTGACCTATTTTGATGTTTTTTTCCGTTTCTATTGCAGTAAATCAATTTTTAGAAAGTATGGAATTAATCTCCATTAAATTATCTCGACAATAGTATGCAAAATATCTTGATTCCGTGAACTAACAAGGCTATAATACTAAAAATAGTTGCTAAAATGAGGCGAAAAAAATTTTTCGATCGTAAAGCACTCTCTGATGCTTCGCATCATGAGTCGTGCAATAAGTTTTCAAGTAAATTTATAAATAATTAATTTAATAAACGATCAATAAATCAAATGATAAAGTTAAAAAGCGCAATTCAAGATATTATTCTCTAAATTTTGAAGCAATAATTATCTTTTTTTTTTTATTTAATATAAACGTTAAAATGTATGATCTACTTTTGTTTCCCCAAACAGTTTGTAAATAAAATTCGTTTTATATGTAAAAAGTATATTTTAAATTTAAATTTGAGATAAATTGTAAGGTATAATTATGTGGCAATTTTGAGATGCATCTTGACGGAAATTTAGGGTGAACGTGCGTGTTTATGTGTCGTAAGTTTGATAGGTATTATATTAAAAGTTAAGCATCAAGTGTTACTTGTCTGTTATGAGTGCCGATCCGTAGCACTGCGGGTGTGCATAACATATACAAATACGTATAAATTGTAGGCTTACATACATGCAAACACTTTTACTTGCATGTATACATCACAATGTCTTTTATTATTGTTGTTATTATCTCACACATGCACATAAACACATGATACCCGGCAAGAAATGCGGCAGGTGAGTACTCGGAGTCATTGGCGCCGGATGTCTATCTGTTACAAAAAGATAAACGGAAGAGAGAGAAAGATAAACAATAAATAATATCATAAGACCTCATAAATATACGACTAAATAAATTCATGTTATTTGAATTATAATCTTACTTTATATGATTTGTGTTTGAGTTTATATTTTTCTTCTTTTACTTAAAAAGAATTAAATATCGAGATTTATTTTTTAATTTGAGATCTTTGATTATTTATTAATTATTATTCTTAAATTTTTATTGGAACTAATCATGGACAAATATTGCGTATAGTTACTTCAAATTTTCTGGTAGTATAATTATTAGGGTGTATTAAAAAAATTAAACAAATTTTATAGCTAATTATAACAATGAAAGAAAAAAATTATAAAATTGTGTACTTAATTTTTACAAATTAAAATTCCAAATTTGTAAACACTAACCATCATTACTTTATATTGTTAAAAATTTATCGTCAATTTTTTGCTCTAATACAGTCATAATTAGATACTAGCAACCTTGCAGTCACTATGTGACTGCCGGGACTTGTGAATTATAAATAAATAAAATTTTGCTTTATTAAATAATGGCTTTTGGTACATTGCACTGTATTTTTTTAACTAGGGACGTTCTTAAAGATATAAGCACATCCCGATGTTACACTCATCAAGAGTTTTCATTTGAGTACCCACGTGCATTTTGATATACTAGAAATTCAAATAGTGCGCTACGCGCGCGCCTTAATTTTGACCAATAAAGAATCAGGTCTCATTTTTTTGCGAGTTTCGACTATTGACTAACTTCACACTTTCATGTATTTTTATTGTAGGGATTTTTCATATATACATATGATATATATAAATATATGAAAAATTGATGTGGGTACTCAAATGAATGGTCTCGATGAATGTAATGTCGGGGTGAGTTTATATCTTTAAAAATGTCAATATTTCGCGAGATAAAAGGTAATTTCTTAACTATGTATCTAGAGATAAAGCATTTTCGAATGCAGCCTAAATACTTATCATCATAAATTGACGACTATTAGTGAAAATGATATGAAACATTGAAAAGGCACAACTCTAGGTCAAGACTTTTCCAACGATACCAAATTTAACCATAAAAACCCTTTTTATCATATAAATACACTGGCCACGAAATTTTTCTTATTCTCTTAATAATATAGATTATTTAAAACAAATAAAAAACATTATATAGTTTTCTCTGACAGAACTATCGATTTCTTTATACACTCTAACAGTTATATCCCGCTTGGAAAAGGTTTATATGTTCCAAAATATATGATTAAATATATTAATATTATAATGTGATATATGGAACGATATATAAAATCATATCTATAATTTTGCCACAATAATATAAAAAAATATATTGTAAATAAATATATCATTCTCATGTATAAATCATATATTCATCATTATATTTGCTTCATGTATGCACGATCCATGTGTGTATCGGTACAACTTTTTATATATTGATACCTTATACTTAAAATAATGTATCGATAAATATATGGTATCACATATATTCTTCATATACAGTACATGATATATTATATATGATTTTTATGTATTCGGTAATATAGCAGATGATATATACTAAGCGATATATGGATCACCATATAATAATGAATATATTATTTAAAATACATGGTTCCATATATAGAATAAAATTATACTTTTCAATATAGACAATTTTGCCGCCATATATTCATCACTCATTTGAAATATATTGTATAATATATTTTGAACGATATATAGTATTTTCATGCGGGATATGGCACAGATTTTTTTTTCAGAAGTTTTATTATACATCATAATATTGTTAGTTTATGCGCGAATGTAAACATATTAACCCTGGAAAAGAGGAGGAATATCGCTACGGTACTATTTTTAATAAATCTGCTTAAGGTTCAAATTGACTGTCCAAGATTCCTAAGTATGATGCCCCTGCATGCTACCGTAAGTACAACTAGAACACCTCTGCTATTTTACTTTCCTACAGCGCGTACCAATTTCACTCAACCCTCATCCTTATACAGATTATTATTTATTTGTAAATATCTCAGTGAAAACAGTGATCGAGTCGACATAATGGACTCAAATAATTTCCTCAGTACCAGTGTCCTAAGGTCCATATTCCTACAGCTACTTGACAATGTTAACTTGCCAAATTATACAAGCAGTTATCTATTACTTTTATAAAGCCATTTAAAACTAAGCCTTTATGTGTAATAATTTAGCATAATTAACATTTTCATCGTAAACTCTTTACTATAAATTTGTATCATTACACCATAAAGTGACCCTGTCATTATTAGCCTGTAGCCCGTTGGAACTGTAATAAATAAATAAATAAATAATATAGTTATGTAAATTAACTTTATTGTTGAATCATTCAATAATATGCAGCTTCCTGTTTTTTCATAAATAATAATTGTATGAATAAATTTTCCATTGCATAAGTAATATCATTTATGATAATACTGTATGATTGAATTGTCCTTCTATTTTTTGAACATTTCAGAAATTTTTTAAACTTAGAGCTTCAAAGAAAGTTTTACATAGTAAGAAATTATTGGGGTGAATGCAGAGTAGATAATATTTAATTGATTTTATCCTTTCAGAGTGAAATTGACTCCAACAAAGATTTTATTTATATTATTAATAAAATAAACTACACGAAGTGAATTCTAAATTTTTTTTTAATAAAAATAAAAAAATACACGGAAAGATTAGAACCCGACTGGTTCGTGTTCTGCACCAGACTCAGTCGTGTGCAAGAAAAAATGGAAGAAAAATTAGTTTACACCAGACTGAGTCGTGTGCGCACACGACTCACTCGTGTTCTGCACCAGACTCAGTCTGTATTCAACGATTTTATAATTTGATATATTTTTTTTAGTTATATATGAAAAATAAATTTTCAGATTAAAAAAAAAATTGCATCAATAGTTTTCTTTAGTTTCTACGAATAAAATTTTTTGATAAAATCTCTTCAAAATATTTTATTTGCTAAGTTATCCTAAAAAATATTATATGTCAGTTAATTAGAGCAACATTCAAGTAATTAATTTTATTTAATTAAACACGTACGATTTTTTGGAGAAAGATAATTAATATTCACAAACTTAAACTTGAGATAAATTTTTTGAAGTGTTTGTTAATAATTTGGCATATAAAACTCGTTTTAACTAATTAAAATTTATTTTATTTTCAGAATTCTATACTGGGGAATTTTTTATATCAAAATCCAAATTCATTTTGGAATTACTCCAAACTTATTTCGTGTTTTATTTTTCACTTCCGGACTCCGAATGATGGGAGTGAAAATTTACTCCAAATTCACTCTCAATTTTTTACAATGTACACATGTTCATAAATAAATAAATACCAAATCAATAATAGCAACGTGATCCATCAATAATCGAAAAAAATAACATCTGTTTGTTGAACAAGCCCGATGAATTATTTATTTAACAATTTATTTCGCTCAGTTCTGCTTCTCATAATATCACCAATATATATGCTATGAGAACAGTTTATGTTTACAGTAGTGTATCGAGAAGAGAGACTGAGAAATTACTCAAGAGTTATAATTTTTTCGTCGGCACCTTTCGCGTCAATTTTTTAGAAATTTTTTGCCTTGCAAGCTAAGCTGACTAGATTGTTGGGAACGAGTAGAGGTGCGACAGTGGATCGAGACGAGTGAGACTTGTTGAGCGTTGAGCTAATAGGGTCATTGGAAGCAACACTGTCAGTCACCGGTTATGGGCGTCTTGGAGTTTTTCAAAATCTGTTTTTCTAGTTCAGCCGCGGGGCATCATTAGCTACCGCAGTAGTATGTAGCAGTAAATAGTTGTCAGTGCTTATAGTTATACTGCTGACACCAACAGCTAACGCCCCTCTTTCTTTGCTTGCGTTGATAACTTTTATTTCTATTGTCTAGATAAGCCAACGCATAGAAAAAAAATAAAACATTAGGATTTATTTTTTTGAGTGAGAAAGATTATCATAAAAAATTTTACTGTTTTTTTTTTTTTTTATAAAAAATCAATTACAAAAAGAAATTTCTCTGATCGATGGAATTTTGTAATTTTTACCCAAAAAATTGAAAACTCATTGATTTCAACTTTCAATTAATTTTGCACGGTTAACTATAAAAAATAAATTTCGAATTAAAAATAGAACATTACTGAACAAATTCCATACATTTGAAAGTAGATTATTAAACAATTTCATAAAAAAAAACTAATTTAAAAAAATTTAGTAAAATTTTCTACACGGAAAAAAGTAAACTGTAATATTCACTCGGATTCCGGTTAATTTTTATAGATTCAAACAGTAAAGCGGACATCGGGGTGTCAAAAATATAAATATTACAGAACTTAATGTAGAAAGTATAAAAGCCACAATTTATAATTTAATATCTAAAATAAGTGATTAGTAGCTGTCACTATAGTAAATAACGACTCTTTCATCTTAAAAAATTACAGTTTCAAACAGTAAAAATTGCCATTTCAATATATAGTCCATATTATGAGGAGAAGGAGAACTCAGATGAAAGAGAAGGGGGTCTCACTCTGGGAGAATTTAACATTTGAAACAGTAAAAATTATACTTTTAAAATATACATTTTACCAGTCCAAGCGAGTCAATAATTACAGTTTGATTTTTAGCGTTGCGTTTAAAATTTACCATTTTACTTTGTAAATAATAACGTTGCTTGTATTAGAAATTTACTAGCTTTATTTTATACTTTTTACATATCATAAGATCATTTTTTAGGTACGAAATGATAAATATCAAAGTCTGCAATCTTAATTATTATACTTTAACATTTTAGACATTTACATAGCGAATATTACTGTTTGAAATAGTATTTTCTTCCATGTAAAGAGTAAATTGTAACGTTTAAATGGTAAATATTATGAAGTGAATAGTAAAATCACGATTTTACTGTTTGAAATGGTAATTTTTAGCAGTTGATCATTACTTATTATAAATCGACTGTTATTTATTACAGTTTACTTTTTTATGTATACATAAACATAATAGCATAATAATTTTTATTCACGGAAAAATTTAAACTAACATAAAAAGTGGATTATAAAGAAAGTCTATTTTTTAGCATAAACTCATTAATAAAACTATTTTTTATCACTATTGTTTCTGCAGTGTACAGTAGATCATTTTAATTCAAATTGACGTTTAAGTAATTCAACTAATTTAGGTATAAAAATTTCACGATATTTTATGTTTATATTGTTTATTTTGGTTTAAAAGTCAAAACAATACAATTTGTTTAATTTTCAATTGTAATTTTTTACACGTGTATGTTTAAAAATTTTTTTAAAATAATAAAAAATTAACCATTCCAATTTCCCGATTTTTACGGCCAAAAATATGTGGAACCCCATTTCGATGTAACCAAGCAAAAATAATGAAGCTAATAAACTTTTCGATGAAAAAAGTAAAATTTTATTTAATATCAACTCTCACTTATGAACATCTTTTAAAAAACAACTTTATGTATATGTATATGTATATAATATACATCATATATTATATATGTAGACAAAAATGATAGTAGGGTAAAGTTGAGTGACGACGAGAAAAGTGTGACGGCAGCCAAGTCCTCATTAGCGCATTCCGGTGCGACACCCGCGACTCAAAGCGTCGTAAAAACAGCTGAGATGTAGCAAGCGTCGCGATGCAACTAGCATCAAGTCGACGCCCAGCTTACAGCATATAAAAAAGACTATTAAAACAAAATAAATAAGCAAAAAAAATCATCAAAGAATTCATATTTTTCTAATGAAAGTAATAATAAAAAGTGTTTTCTTTTTTGTATAAAACTTATTTCCAATGTCTTGACTTGCGACACTTTTATATCTCTGTAAGCTCATCTGTAATGTTACAAGTATTTTATTTGACAGTTGTAACAAGTATACGCAATTTAATTTGTCGTCAAAAACATGGAGGGTGGTTGGATGTTTCTGAAGATGGAGATGAAAAATAATCCAAGTAACTTTTTATGAAACAAAAATAAAAGGGTTAGTGGATCTTTGGGTGATTTAGATTCATGTTGAGGCTGACAGTATTTATAAATAGTGAAAGCTAAAGAAGATCTGTCACGCGGCTCTCGATCGACTCTTGTGATAGTTGGAGTTTAGATATACATATGTATAGTTAAGCTAAGTTGACGAATCAAAGCGTCGAGGATTTTATTATTGTGCTATTTATAAATAGATGAATAATTGAATTAATCTTAGCACGCTTAGCTTAGCTTAGTTTGGGATTTTTTTTCTATCTTCGCTTAATTAATTCATCAATTTATTACTCTGATAATTAATTATGCTGATGGATAATAAATTAATTTGTATAACCCGTTGATATATTGTCAGCAAATAAATCCATTAACTTTGAGAAAATAAATTTTGTTATTTCATTCAATTGCTATAAGCACATTCCTTTATAATTTATTATTTTTATCCGTTTTCACAAGATTTATTTTCATTATTTTCCGTCTTTCTATTAATTATTTTGGTTGATAAAATGTGTGAGTTGTTGAAGAGCGACAGGATAACAGAGTTGAGACGAATTTTCAATCAATCAATTTTTTAAAAAGTTTCAACTAAACGAAATTAGAAATTTTATAAAAAAAAATTTTTTATTAATTATCAAAGAAAATTATTATACAATATTATAATATTCAAATTTTTGGAGTTCAAAAAAGAACAAAAAATTTTGTGCCAAAATGACACACTTAACTCGTTAAGATCTTCATAAGTATTGCTGAAAATTTTGAAATAACTTAAATAATAAGTTACAATCTTTCATATTTTGTCGAAACGTCAATTTTTGTATAATATAAATATTTTTTTTTAAGTATTCTATGCATAGCATATTCAAATAATAGCCAAAAGGATCCGTGTTCGAATCCAACAAACGTTCAAAATTTTTTCATTGCATAAAAATATCTTAGCTTACCTTCAAAATTTTACTTAATTTTTCAGATAATGTACAAAAAAAAAAATTTACTTGATTCAAGAAAAAAACAATAATTTTAAAGAGTTTGATCATCTTGATTTAACCATGAAAATTTTTTGAGCTAAAATTTTGTCTTGATTCAAGTGAATTATATTTTATCTAACATTTTTTTTAGCTTGAATTAAAACGATGAAACTCTACAAATTAATCTTCTTATTTCAAAATTTTTAATTTCGTGGTAAAGTTTGAATTTAATTTTTCCTTGTATTAAAAATTCATTAAATTATAAAAAATTCCATGAAATTTTATCAGACGATTTTTAAAATAAAATTCCATCACATTTTTTGAAATTTATAACCGGCATTTTTTGCTATTAAATAACTACGGATTAAATTTATTGTTTTAGATTTTACAATTTCAATGCTTTAAAAATTTTTTGGTATATCTCGGAAAGTAAAAAAGAATAAGTATCCCAAAAATAATTAATTAAGCATTTTCATGGCAATAATAATAATAATAATAATAAGCAAAAATTAAAATCCACCTTCCAGGTGGGACTGTAAAAAATTTAAAATCCCTTAAAAATGAAAAAATTCCCATCGAAGAAGCAACAAAGTCTATAAAATTACATCTTAAGTACACTATTATTAATTGTTAAAAAATACAGGTTGTAAAAATTATGAGGCGTGAAAAAAAAAATTAGTAAACGCAGTGCGTTAACCCGAGTAATAGTCAGTTATATTTTATACGCATATGTACGCGTAGTTGCAAGTAATTAGTGATAATAATAATGCGTTTGTAAGTTTTGTATTAGACAGAGAAAGTGAGTAGTTATAGAGAAAAAGGGAGTAAAAAAAAATAAAGTGACAGAGCAGTACAAGAGTAAGTGTCGGGCAAGTAAAGTATGTAAATTCATACATGCAAACTCGAGGAGCGTAATGCGGCATGACAAAAGTAATGCGTCTGCTTTACTGAGTAGAGCTTTCAAATGCTAGATGTTAGGACACGGTTAGATTAACGTCACGTATTGCTCGTGTGACGATCGCACTTACGTTTTACGCAGGATTGAGATAAAGACAACCCGAACTATTTAATTGCACAAGTCAAAGAGGGGACAATTATAATGAAGTAAATTCAAGAGTCGTAAATCGCAAGTGACGCCTTAAATTTCGACGAAATCCTCCTTATAATTTCGAGTATAATTTAATATGATATGATATAACACAATATAATATAATATTATGTATGAGTAGGTGGCAAGGGTCTGCGATCGTAAATAACGCGAGCTGTTGTGTGGATAAATATAAAGTGAATGAAATGTTTTGTCGGAGGTATGCACAAGCGCTGAGAGATAATGATATGAAATGTGTTGATGGATTGAGTAAAAAAATTTAGTGACAGTTCTGTCAACTCTTCTTCATTTGTTCAACCGCTGACGGCAGTATTGTGGATATTTTTACCACGGATGATTTATTGTTTCTCTGTTTTGGACAAAGTACGCTGAGGATTTAATAATGTTTGTATTTTTTCGGTTCGATGTTTATTTATACAGCTAAGAAGATCTTGAGCGGTCAAATTCAAATTTTTTTAATATGGACGGTTGAAAAATATTGTTGGAATTTTTTTAACTTCTATTTTTTTTAGATTACGTCATTTTCTATCGACTGAATTCAGGTCACAGAAATTTGAGTTAGTTGCTGACATGAATTTTGAGTAACTGACACTATTATGTCTTCAATTTTTATATAAAAAAAAATTTTTTTTAATAGGATTTTTCAAAATTTAGATTTTTTTGTGAATGTTTTGGTGAATTATTCGAAATTTAGTTTCGGTACAAAATTTGGATACTCTATTTTTTAGAGTATGTTTTTTTTATGTTTTTTTTAAACATATGGAATGAAATGTGTTGTTAATTTATTGAAATTTATTGTTAATTTTGTTCTATTCACGGTAAAATTTATGATTGTAATTATGATAAACATCAACAATGTTTAATTTAATGTAACATATGAAGTAAACGTGAACTAATCTGAAATTGCTAATTTTCCCCTGTATGAAATTGAGATATCTCAATCTAACTTTGAAGTAATAATGAAGTAAATAAACATGAATTACATTAATCCAAATAAGTACCTGAGTCCGCGGTATCTATCTTTAATCTTAAGTTTGTTAATATATGACGATAAAAAAATGATAGATGGAATTGTAAGTTTTGCAGTTAACACGAACTTCGAAGTTAAATTTTATTTTGCGTATTTGATTTTCTCAGAATTATTCAATTTCTTGATCTTAAAATTAAAAAACAATTTTAGACTGATAATAATGAAAAATTGTGAACTTTAATATAATTTTATATTCTACCTGTGCAAAAAAATTGTCTGATTAGAAATTTTATTCTCAAATTCATATTGTTAAACGAATATGGCTTTATGACTTTTTAATTGATTAAGAATTATTTAAATTTTCTTACAATAATGTTTACAATTTTTTTTTAGCTGCAAAATACTTTAAAATTAAAAGTTCTATAAAAAAAAAAAAACATTTACTATTAGAAGGTGATTTTCATATTTATCTTTTATATTCATTTATTCATAATATTTTATTTTCATATTTATCTTTTATATTAGTTCAATATAAATTTTTTAATTTTATATTCATTTTGGTAATAATCTTCATCAAAATTATTATAGATTACTTTCTTTAATGTCTTGATTTCTGTCGTATAATAAAGCCAAAAATATTTTTCGTTTTGACAGAAAAAAAAAAAAAAAATAAATCCACGATATTCGACTCACTGTATTTATATTATATATTGAATTAAAAGACAAATTTCTTTTTGCACATTTCAAATATCTTTTAATTAATTGAAATCAAAAAAATTTATGAAGATAAAATGAAACATTATATTCTATAAAATAGAAAAACGGTTCACCCTAAAGGCCATCCCTGCAACTTCCCGCTAATTCCATACCTGGGCGCTTAAAATTGTACTTATGATATTTTTGAGTTTTGAGCTCAAAATATAATTTATGTGATATTTTGAGCTCGCTGAATTCAAAGAGATAATATTTCTATGCATTTGAGCTCTCCCAGCTCAAAAGTCTGATAGAAGTTTCATAGAACACTATTTTTGGAATTTTCAAACCGCAATAACTTTTGAATGGATCAACCGATTTTCACGTGGTTGGCGGCATTCGACGCAGTTTTAATATCCTCATAAGTTATTTTCAGGTTTTAATTGATCGAACGAAAAATTTCGGAGTAATCCCGAAAAAACACTTTTTTCGGTTTTCTTTCGTTCACGATATCTCTCGAACGAATCAACCGATTTTGACCAGCTTGGTGGCGATCGACGTGGTTTTTTTATTGTCTAGAGCTGATTAGTTTTTGGAATCGATCGGTGGAGCTGTTTAAAAGTTATCCGAAAAAAACCACATTTGAAAAAATTTTTTTTCTTAGTTTTTTCAAGATTTCTCAAAATCTACTAATCCGAATCGGTTCAAATTATACTCAAAATCTAAGTTTGGCCAAGCCCTTTCAAATGGCACCAACTACGATAAAATCGAATCAGCTGTTCAAAAGTTATAAGCGGTTCACATACTTTCACAAACACACACACACACACACCCACGCACACACACACACACATACATACATAGTGACAACCTCGTGGGAGTAGTCAGGGAAGCTTCCTAGGACCTCAAAACGTCGAGATCTGATGAAAACTCGATTTTCGAAAAACGGGGTAAAACCAATAACTTCCCGATTTTTGAAAATCTTCGATTTTCTTAGCGGGAAGTTAAAAATAAATGGATCGATTGATAATTTTAGAATAAAATGTTGCAATAGAGAAAGGAAGAATAAAATTATTTAATATTCAAAAGCCTAGACAATAATTTTGAATCATAAAAATGATTCACCTGCTTGAATTTCGATCTTTATTATAAAAAGTAATTAGTATTCTGTCTTGGATATAGCGTATAGAACTACGCCAAAAGACGGTGAATATTAAATATCCCATTTGTTCTTAACCGTGAAATTACTGAGTGATCAGCGCTATAACCGTTTTGAATATATATGTTCATATTTATATATCTATAGAGTATTTTTACTCTTTATTAATTCGAAGTCTCTCCCAATCAGATACCGGTTATGACAGCTCGTCACGATATACATTTGCACCTTTGCCGTTCGCAAATTAAATACTCTCCAACACTCTCTTTGTTATTACCGTAATATAAATAACTACCCAATATAAATTTATATATTATATAAAAATTACATCTCTCATCGTTATGTATCATAATTTACTTTATTTAAATAAATTACTTAAATCTTAATCATTTTTTTAATTTAATTTATCTAGTCACGATCCTCTGGTAATCAAGTCAAGCCATTATTATAATTTATAAAGTATATCTTTACGGTCAATAAAAATGTATTGGAATACATAAATTGTGCATATATTATCATAGAAAGGTTTAAAAAAAACTACTACAATTGATTAAAGAGAAAAATTCTAAATTTTTGTTCATTTAAGACAAAATGATATTTTTTATTCAAGAATATTTCTCTTTTCTAGGTCAATTATTTTACAGTGTATGCGTGAAACACAATAAGATTTTTCATTAGAAAACACAATTCCCAGAATTCTATCTATATGTATAAAAATCAATTGCTGTTATAGTTATAGTTATAGTTATAGTTATAGACGATTTTATGACTTTCTAACCGCAATATTTTCGAGTAAGATGTTTTTAAATTGAATTTAAAATTTTTAAAAAATTATCAACCGACAATTTTAAGACTTTTTTAAGACGTTCCGTTTAATGTTCCGGGGCTCTGTCGCTGTTAGATCATCTTAAAATAGTCGCTAAATTTTTTTTAAG
Organism: Cotesia glomerata; assembly: GCF_020080835.1. Classification (NCBI taxonomy): domain Eukaryota; kingdom Metazoa; phylum Arthropoda; class Insecta; order Hymenoptera; family Braconidae; genus Cotesia; species Cotesia glomerata. The sequence continues at coordinate 5,082,522 of NC_058160.1, read as the reverse complement.
ACTAATTTAAGATCATTTTAAGACAATTTAAAGACGCTTCTTAATAATTTTGCGTCTTTGAATAGTCTTTCAAAAATCTTAAAATAGTCTTAAAAAAGTCTTAAAATTGCCGGATGATAATTTTTTAATAATTTTAAATTCAATTTAAAAACAACTCACTCAAAAATATTGCGGTTAAAAAGTCGTCAAATCGTCTAAAAAATGTATAAAAATTAATTTTCACAACAAATACGAGAACCAAAATTTCAAAAATCTGCTCTCGGATTTTATTTTTTTTGGCGTCTTAAAAGAGTCTTGGTTTGTGACACGTTTAAGATCTTAAACGAACGACAATTTTAAGACAATTTTTTTTTACACGGGTAAGTTTTTTGACGCAATGACGCAAATTTTTTACTGTGTAAAACTCGAGAATGCCTGGACCGATTTGGTCAATTTGATCTTGAAATATTTGTGCAAATTCAGGGAAGTATTAAGCAGTGAGAAATATCAATAGTAAGTAACAGAAAATACTAAAAACGACAATTTAGTTTTCTAATACAAAATTTTCCTAGCTGTGAAATGAGGTCCAATTTCTTTGGTCTGTTCATAGCTGTGAAGTGAGGTCCGATCTCTTTGGCCTTAGTATAGATTTATATAAATTTTCATGCTTATAATATATTCAAACAATCACGTTACGAATAAATTGTCTTCACATCCATTCCATTTCAATACGGAAAGTTCAACTTTGTAGTATTATTACTGTGAAGAACATTGACTTGCAAAAAATAAAATTCATCCATTATTAAAGGTAAATTGAAATAATACTGAAGTTAGCCGTCAGCTATCAATTTTAAAAATTTTTATAACAAATCAATTACAATAATAAAATTTTTCTAAAAATTTTCATCAAGAATTTTTTTGATTTTCACATGTGGAATTTTTTTATTAAATTTTTTTCATAATAATTTCATTATTAAAAAATTCTAAAAAAATTTTTAATGTCTGTCAACTTCAGTGTCATAAATTGAAATGATTTTTTGATTAATTCATAATAAAGACATATATTTGAAAATAATAAAATTCATTATAAGATTAAATTCTTTTTTGATGGGAGTATTTTTTTTATCAGTCAATTAGTTTACTTTTTTTGTTAGTGTATAAAAAATTTAAATAAAATTTTCCCAAATGCATCTTCCATGTAAGAACGAAAAACCGAGCCGAAAAAATTCATTACCCATTATAATCAAATCAAAACAATTTCCAGTTGACTCGGCAGCGTCTAAAGACTGGTTACCTGTGCACACGCGCGTTTGAAAACATTTACCGGATAAAAAACGGAAGAAAGCTCACAATAAAAAGGTCTTCGAGAGTTGTTGTCGTCAATCGGTGATGGGTGGTGAGTGTATAGACATACGGATGTTTGTGGGAATTATGAACAAGGGATGGAAAGCAGAGGAGGTTGAGTGGGCAAAAGTTGGTGGACAATGACGCTCTTTGCGGTGGCATTATCCAGCCTTGGTGTGGCCGGATCGGCAATCTAAGCCAATTTGATGCCTCACCGCGCTTATCCATCGAGATACAAACCGTATGGTTGGTAGTACGAGTGGGGTATGCGAGGTGCTTACCAATAATACCCCCGTGATTATGCTCAGGCAACCCTTGAGCTCGCGACCACGGGGGGCGCTCCACCGTAGGGGGTTGCCTAACCAGAGCTCTTCATAGCCGAGGGGGGCTGAGAACTCGCATACACCAGACCAGGTTGTCCCCGGTATCCAGGCGTCAATTTTCTGTAAATTGGGCGCTAAATATATATGCCATAAACTCTTTTCTTATTGTTATTATTATTCATTTTTTTCAACATAATCGTTCAACAGTATCTGCGCAAATCGAGTTCGATGAAGTAAGTGTTTCATCCAATAATAGTGAAGCTTCTAGTGAAGCTCCTAGTGAAGCTACTAGTGAAACATCTAGAGAATCTTTAAGTGAATTTGATATTTCCATAGACAGCGTTGTTAGTTTGATGAAAGAAGAAATTATTGATAATAGAAAAGTTAAAGTAACATATTCTCAATTTAAAAACTTTTTATTAATAAGCTATAAATATTCTGAAGACGATCCGGATAGTCCACCAATTGAGGCTAAACTTATAATTCTTTAATTTGCCAGTTCGAAAAAAAAAGTGAAATATGGAATACTTAATTGATTTTACCGGTTATATTATGCCAAACTAATGAATATCAATTCAATGGTGTTTATGAGTGTGACTATCATTTATTTAAGCCTCCAATGACGATTACTAGTGCATCTGTTATTAAGCAAAATCTCGACTATAATGGACGTCGTCATGGAATTAGCTGGGATGTCGGTAAAACTGCGTATAATGTACTTGAGGGAATTTTTAATAATTTAAAGTGTTATTTGAGCTATTTATATGTTGAAGGTGAACAAAAGAAAGAATGGCTTGAAAAATTAATTGATGATCTCTTGTGATCATAGATATAACGAAAATGCGTCAGTATGTGAAGTTATGTGAAGTTATGTGAAGTTATCTCTTGAACGAATCGACTGAAATTATGTGAAATTATGTGAAGTTATGTTAAGTTCTCTTGAACGATTCGACTGAGATTTAATAACTTCACATAATTTCAGTCGAATCGTTCAAGAGATAACTTCACATAACTTCACATAATTTCACATAATTTCAGTCGATTCGTTCAAGAGATAACTTCACATAACTTCACATAATTTCACATAGTTTCAGTCGATTCGTTCAAGAGATAACTTGTTTAATTTTAAATTTTATAAATGTCTCAAACAAAAAAATATAATTTAATGAGATTCTTTTCTTTATAATACCTTATATTTTTACTTAAAATTATTTAATCGAATTATTTTTATTTATTTTAAGTTAAAAAGTTAGGTTACACGCTAAAATTAGCTAAAAAATTAATTTCTTTGATACCAATAAACGATTTATTGAGTACCAAAAAATAATTTGTTAAATACTACTAAATATTTATTTGGTGGAACTAAATGGGCTTTAATAAATGATTTAGTACCTATTACTAAATATTTGGTAATGAAAGGTTTGTTACTAAATCATTTAGTATCTGTTACTAAATCTTATTAAATAGAACTAAATCCTTCTATCAGTGTAGTCTCTCATTTTTTGACAATATTGTACTATGACAACTACCTGAAGTTATGAAATCAACAATCTCAATTGCTTTTATCAATTTATATTTATTAATTTATATTCAAAGGAAGTAATTAATACGAGATCTGTGTTAGTCCTTTTCAAAATCAATGAAAAAATTAGCTACAAAAATGCATATTATGTAGCTTTAATAATTTATAATCAATTACCTAACAATATGAAAACTTTAATATGTTATTAGAAACTGTTAAAAAAGATGTGTCGTAATTGGATAAGAACTAATAATTATGATCTATAATTAAGGGTTAGTGAAGTTTATAATTCTGTTTTTGGCAACTTAATTTACGATGCACTGTATTATTAATATTTAAGTCTAATTTAAGTAATTTATGTATAACTGTTTTATATAATGTACTGGCTCTAAGCACAAGTGCAATTACTCCTTTTTAGAATTTTTATCAGACTAGAAATAAATAAAAATTAATATTTTGACATCATCAATATTACAAACGTTAAATTTAAAATTGACAATTGTATAATAAGCTTTATATAATTTTTTAAAAATATTTATAATACGAATAATTTAGAGATCATAACAGTTACCATCACAATACTTTAAAGTATAATAGTTCTCATTATCATGTAAGCTAATTAAAATTTCATATAAAAAATCATCATCCTGGATAGTAATCATTACCTTCGTCAATAATAAGTACTACAATTCAAATGAAAAATTTTACTGTACTTTATTCTAGAAACTTCTATAAAATATAATTTAATTCTCTCCGTGTATTTGATATTTTCAAGTTTTCTTTAAAGCGGGTTAGATTATTTTTTTTTCTTTTATTCCTTTATTAGTTTATTGCGTATGATTTATAACTTTTTCGACAGACGCATTCCACACTTTTATTGGCATTACGCAATGTTTTTTTTTTTTTCTTAATATTGCAGTCAGTAGTAAGGAGAAAAATATAAAATGTAAATCTGTAAAAGTTGTAAAAATGTTTATTTTTTTCAATTCAAGTTTACTTTAAATGCTATTCTAATATCTAATGAAGTTTATATGAATTTCATTATCGAAATCGTTTAACGTATTTGTAGAAAGAGAAAGAAGGACAAATTATGTTAACATAGTCAGAAAAACTATGTAAAAATTAATAAATAACAAACTGGTCAAAATTGTGAAAAATTAGATACTGAATTCAGTACACATAAAATTTATTTCTTTTAAGACAAAATTCAATTGTAGTCTGAAAAAAAATTTTTTTTTTGAGCATATTATAATTCTTATTTTGTGCAATATTCGTTACTGATTTTTAATTTAATCAATGAATAAATCAGTTTTTGTTCAATAATAACTGTTAAGTGGTGTAAAAATTTATAAAAAAATTATTTATTACATTTTTTTTAATTTTATCCAAAAAAAAATTTTATTTTTATCCAAAAAAAATTTTTTTTTTAGCCATAAAAATAGTATATTACACACCTAGGGAAGTAAAGTAAGAAATGTCTCAGATCACATGTAATTGTCGGCCGAGGCGAAGCCGAGGTTGACAAACATGTGATCTGAGGCTTTCTTATTTACTTCCCGTGGAGTGTATACTATTTTTTTGCTCGACGAAGGCGGAAAGCGGCAACTTTGTTTAGCGCAGCGGGACGAAAGTTGCCACTTTCCGCCCGGAGGGCAAAAAAATATTCTAACATCATTTTACGACGCAAAATTTTTCGACTACTTGCTGCAGTATTAATTTGTAGATTTTATATTTAGACAAAATTTGAGTATTGAAATCCTTTTTCAAAGTTTACATTTATATAAAAAAATAATTCCATTTTATTTTCTATACAAAATTCATTGAAATGTCATATTTGATTTGAGTCAATTGTAGCATATAGATACTTAAATTATGAACAGAGAACCGATTTACCCCAATTAGTTTAATTTCCCGTTTGAATTTTAACAATAGCTTGTAATTGAATAATTAATCGGCAACTTACATTACAATTTCCTACGAGTTAAGCATATTATTTGAAAAACGGTCGGCTAGTAAAGATAAGCTGATGATTTAGAGATGCTCATAGATAGAATAAAAACATGGAAACCCCTTTATACAACCAAACATATATAGAAATATATGAAACGTGTCGGTGCTGAGAATAGAATCCAACAACACAACCAGAGGATAGTTATCTATCTATCTACCCATAGATAGATAACTTAACTAGTAAGAGCACTGAATAAACCATAAAGCATAGAGCGTAGCACTTAGAGTACCATACTATGTATATAGGAGTATAAGTAAAAATGCCACGCGACCACGTAGAAAGCGGACAAAGACCTGTCGACCCAAAAGAGCCCATAGTTCGCACTACAACCAGATGTCCGGCAGATAACCTCCACGACAACTTGAATTATTCTCGTCTGTTCAACCTGACTAAAAACTCTTTGGGAATAACAGAGATAACTTTTAATAGCTTTATTAACTGTGGGAAACGACCACTAAATGTCCATATGAATTTCGGCTTTTATAAATTATATAGACGCATTTTTAATATATTCCACGAATTGCTCGCCATTATACGTTAAATTAAATTCATTCATAAAAGTTATATTGTTTGCATATAAATTTAAAACCATTCTCTAATTCTAGAGCTCAAAACTTACATTAACTATTTTTATTTTTTTTTTTTGTTTGAAGAGCATTCTTGGTCTTTATATAGAGGCGCCATCTTCTGGCGTCATCTTATCAGCTGACATGATCTGCAATGTCGCCTTAGATTTGACGTTTTATGTTATGCTTCAAGGAGATCTTTTCAAGGTACCAAAGGACTTAAAACTTGTGAGAAATCCATGATTATTATAATTAACTTTGTACTTTATTTTATGTAAAAATATATAACAGTTTAATGACTTTGTTTGCATAAAAATTTTTTACCATATGCTAATGATTTTACAACAAATCATTTCAATTTACATTTAATAGTGTAAATACATTTTCATATTCTTCAATTAAACATTTTTAACAGGAAAAAGTCAAATTTTTTTAGAGCAAGATTTCTTGAAAACGGATGAAATAATCGGTTCTTAATTTTTATAGAATTTATTTGACTGCATTTTTCAGTAATTGATCCAAAGGATTAATAATCCGAACAAAAACAGTTTCACTGTAAAAAAGTCGCGCCAAGTCCACGTTCATAAGACTATTAGGAAAAAAAAAATTTTTTTTTTCTTTACAAAAACATACAAAATAAAAAAATTAAAAAATCCAAGTAACCGATATAATTGTTTATGATTTTCGGAAATTAAAAAAAATTTTATTGTAAATTTAAAAATTGAAAAAAAAATTTTAGAACGTATTTAGTGTGCGTGGTTGCAAAATATTTTACTTTTGATGAAATTCGTAAAATCTATTTACTCGGACTTTAAAAAAATTGAAATACACAATGACGCACACCAAGTACGTTCTAAAATTTTTTTTATTTTTAAATTTACAATAAAATTTTTAATTTCCGAAAATCATAAACAATTATATCGGTTACTTGGATTTTTAATTTTTTATTTTGTATGTTTTGTAAAGAAAAAAAATTTTTTTTTCCTAATAGTCTTATGAACGTGGACTTGGCGCGACTTTTTTTACAGTGAAACTGTTTTTGTTCGGATTTTACTATTTTTTGTACTTATCATGAAAATTTACAATTGATAACAACTTAAATCTCGTGTTGACTGCATTTTTTACTGCAAACTATCCCCTTGAAGCTACAGTTTATGTAGATGTAATTCCAGTGCACCCTGGCGGCCGTAAATGTAAGCTGTGAATTACTTTTTTTAACTGTAGTTGCTTATCTATAGGAGGATTACTACACATTTTTATTTTATCTAGTCTGTGGCGCTGACCTTTCTCCATCAAAAAAAGTCAGGATCGAAATTTGTGAGCGAGCTATAGTATGTGCTGATAAAATTTAATAATTTCAAGTAAATAAATTGTTATAAGTGAATATAATTAATTAATACGGTGAAATAAATTATGAATTACTGTTATGATAAACAAATTGGGTAAAAAAAGTACCGTAGAATTAAATAAAATTTCGCAGCCTCAAAAAACCGTTCTGCTTACAGTAAACATAGTCGGTAGTCTGGCGCTCCGTTTACAACGGATTTGAACGGAACTTGGCGCCAGATTCTACCGAATCTGTGAATACTGATAAATATTTTATATTTTTATGAAAAATTTAAGGCTAAAATTTTTATCAAAAATCGATTATTTTTTTTTTTAATCCCTCATTTTGTCAAAAATAAATATTTTCATTATTGAATTGCGACATGATGGCCGAGCGGGTTAAGTCATTACCCCGTTAGTTCGCTCGCACATCATGCCGTGAGGCGAGGGTTCGAGCCCCGACGGTTGTTCGAATAGTTCCAACACCAACCGTCGGGGGTCGCTCCGGTAGCCGAACTGTACTGGCATGGGTTTTCTCTGTGGTTTCCCCATCGCTACTATTCCAACAACCGATAGAAAGGGGTGAGGAATAGGGTAAATACAGTACAGAAAGCACAAGTCGGTCCACAGCCGCAGTGATAATAATAAGAGTTGAGTATATAAATGTGCGAAAAATAAGGTTGATTATGTAGTGAAAATACAAGGAGTGAAAAGAGGACGTGCTGGGGTCCAAAAAAGCGTTGAATAAACATGGACAGTATAAAAAACACAGGACGGTGGCGCACTCGCGGAATGCGACAGCTACCATCTACTCAGCCTTGTAAAAACCAAGAACGGTATACAAGTAAAAATCGAAATAATAATAATATTTTTATTATTCTTCCAATCAATTGCTAGATAATATCTTATATTAACGGAATTTTTTTAGATTTTTGAATTTCTATGTTTCAAACTGAAGATATTATGCTCACCGCAAGTAAAAATTTTTTTTGATCTTTTATAAAAATTAGAAAAATCGTTATTTGTAAAAAATAATAATTAATAAAGCTTAAGTCACTAATATATGTATATCTATTTATATATTAATCAATCCAAAGGCTTCATTATAAAAAATGATTGAGAAATCGCATTTTTTGGCTTTTTAAGTGCGAATAACTCGTTACATTAAATATATCGATAATTAATTTCTACAATAATATTATTTATAAAATTTATATAAACTATAAAAAATTATAAAATCCATTTTAAATAAGGTAAAATTTACTCAGTCAAACTTGCTAGGCTGATACTCTTTTAGCTTGCACTGTATTAGGTGTTATTATATTTACTATTTATACTATATATAAGTGATTATTGATAAGAAAAATTATTATAATTTAATATGTACTCGTTCTATGTACAGGTGCTATACCCACCTCTATAGAATTTTTTTTTGTAACGAGAATGATAAATAAATAATATACAATTTTTGACTTTCCTCACGCAATTAGGTATTTCTTGAATAAAGTAAAACACTTAATCAACAACCGAAATCTATAAGAAAATTTTCAATATCCTCACAAATATAGTTGTTCGCAATTGCTAAACTGAAAAAAAATTAACTTGATTCAAGAAAAAAATTCTGGAACCAAGAAAATTGTTTTGAAGAGTTTCATTGTCTTCAATTAAAACGAAAAATTTTTTAATCAAATGAAATTTGCTTAAACCGCGAAAAATATCTTAGTTCAAAAATTCTTCTACTCAAATCAAGACGATCAAGTTTTTCAATATTATTTTTTTGATTTAAGTTAATTTTATTTTTTTTTTTTTTTTTTTTTTCAGTGTACAACTATTAAATGAATCTAACCAGGAAAGAAAGAGTTTATGGCATTTTACTCTATGTATGACGGGGGGTCGATTCAGCATACACAAGAGTGTAAGGGTGTAGAAAATTTGATGGAAGATGATGAAATTGATGATTGAATGAACGCAATAGCCCGTCGATTAATCGATACGACACACCCTATGCAATCACGGCCCCGACTCTGCATCAGAGACTGATCTAGATAAGGCCAGATCGATTTTATCAGTTTCGCACGTAATTACGCGTGTTGGGACACAAAGACCAGTATTGCGGGTTGATTTAAGTGTCTTTATAAGATACAGCACGCCCCTATAAACATTTACACTCTTTTCAATCTATAGAAACCAATATTTTTACTTCTTTTTCAAGAATTTATGGAGAATAAATCATTTATTATTTTGATTTAAAGTACAAAAAATTTAGAAAATAAATTGATGTAATATACTTTTTTGTGCGTTTATTTTATCTGTATTGAGAACCGTGGGACATAGTTTAACAAAAAAGTTCAAGGGCTATTGTTAAAACTCAAGGGCCTGTCGAGAGCCCTCGGGAATGCGTAGTTGCACATTTTAAGTTTGTATACTTCAAGGTATCAATAAGTCGATGTTTATTAAACATATTTGTTTTATTATAAATTTAAAGCAATGAAAATAGTATGAATATTTTTTTTTAACAATTTTCAAGCCTTTGTTATAATAGTTTTTCATGAGAAATTAAAAATTATCAAAAAATTTACTTTCGACCTTTAGTCATATGCACTTAAAATTCTGACGTCATTACTCGTGTTGTAGAGAATTATCGCAATACTTTATAGATTGATAGTATTATACTGTCAAGCACATTTTAAGTGCACAAAATACAAAATATTATTTTATAAAGTTTAAATTGACTACTAAAACATATTTATTTTAGAGCTTGATTTTAAGCTCGAATCATTTTTGAGTTCCATCAAAATTTTTATTATTAACCCCTGACAGGAAAACATCTAAATCGTATTTCTCTAACATCATTGCGGGTAAAAGAAACTAGTATAATTTACTTTAAAGTATCTAATCAAGGCAAAGAAATTTTTTTGTTTTTAAGTTAAAGTTCGAATAATTTTGCGTAAGATTGATATTAATTTTGTAACAATTTACTAGTATAAAAATAACATTTAAGACGAACAAAGTCTGTATAATTCCAGTGAAGTTAAATTTTAGGGATGGGTACTTTTTACCTAGTTTGCCTGTCTGGGGTTAAATATTAATAAAAATACATAAATATTTATGAAAAACATACGCTCTAACGGGAAAAAGATGCAATTAATTGAGACCTAGTCACTTTAAATCAATTTAAAAAAATTTAATGTAAGATAAATTGAAAGTTCAGATTTGAGAATATTTTTAAATTAATTATAAATCAAATTCAAATTTTATCATTAATATTTAATAATAAGAAGTCAAAATTTAATCTAAATAATAAAATAAACAATGGCTCAGCCTCCTTAAAAAATCTTAATGCTTAAACTTGATTATTTTTTATTGTTCGCGATTTCTGACCCATGGAAAAATTTTCAAAGTTAAGTATGATCAGCATATTTAATGTCTTGCACGATTCCGTGACAAATTTTAATTTTCTTTTGACTAATCCTAAACGTACACGGTTGGAAATATTTCCACCACCCTATATTTGGTGCACCTATACAGGAGCAGTTCTTGATATACAAGTAACCGTGTTCTAAAACGCTCACAAAACAGTACTGACAAGTATAACTGTTAATATTTTTTTACTGTTAATATTATTTCGACTAAAAATGAAGTTCTTTGCCGTGCTTTTGATGACCACCCATGTGTGCTTCATATATGCAAGTAAAGTCGACGAACTGTGCCATAAAGAATGCGGGCAAATGGACTTAGGGTGTTTTGAAAGTAAGTGCTAATAGATCCAGAATTATTTTTCCAATAAAAAAATCAGCGATTCCTACCACGCCAAAGGTAAGTCTAATATAATTTTGTTATAACATTCAGAGCACTTACTATAATAACTATATTGTTACATTTATCAGAATTGGAAGATCCCTGCATTACGTATGAACACTGTAGCCTACTGTGTACCTACTGATGCTGACAATGAAATAATCTGCTACAGTATGGCATGCATTTCACGAAAGAAAAGAGAATAAAAATTTGTTATTTTAAAATCGGACTGTATGAAATAAATATTCAATAAATTACAGTTAAATATCTCATCAAATTACGACAAAGTGTTCAATTATAGAAAAATTATTTGTTTTTAAGTTTTGTTGATAAATTTTAACGTAAAAAGTAAATAATAATAAATTATTAACATTACTACGTTTAATCTAATAAAATTCATTATTTTATTGTCACTGAAATTTACTGACTATGGCAATTTTTAGGATTTCTTAACAAATAAATTAATATAGCGAGAATTTATTAACAAATTCTATTTATAAAAATTAAAAAAAAAGTTGATGCAATTTTTAATAAATATTAAAATTTATTTGAAATACCAAATTAAGGATAAAAATTAGATTTATTTTTAAATATTTAAATGCGCATTTTGTAATTTTTAAATAAATAATAACTATTATTTTTATTAAAAAAAAACTGAAGAACTGACTCGGTGGAGTTTTTGTCAATAATGAAATTAAAATTTTTCGAAGTGAATTTACTCTGGAAAAAATAAATCAATTAAGAATCATCTACTCCGTAAATTTTTTACTGTACAATTCTGTCAACTTTTGGAATTTTTTAAATAAAAATTAACATTCAGGGATTATTTCTATAGCAAAAGTAAGTCATTTTATAAACCTTAGAATGTTATTGTAACTTGATTTTATTCTCATAATTTTTTAATAATACAAGGGTATATTTTTCGTTGTCATAAGAATAAGTACATATAGTATAGTACATGTTTCATCAACTTCCATAAAAATACCTAAAATACAATAAATATTGAAGTATAAAATAAAATAAAAGGATAAGTATGTTAAATAATCGTTTTCAACAGCTGTATCATCTAATAAAACACGTTTTGCTTATATAAAATAAATTCAACTGATAATCCGGATTGCGTAACTATATTATTATCACTCTGAATAATTGGTTACACAATTCATAACCCATAACTTCTTTTCATTCATTATTATATGCTACTTATTTTGACAATCTTAGGGTTAAATTATTACATATTATGTTATACATATCTAGAATCGTAACAATCACTATTCATACGTCATTCCCGGCGTTGTTGAACAAATATATATATATATATATATATATATATATATATATATATATATATATATATATATATATATATATATATGTATATATATATATATAACTTCAATTATTTTAATTTTTTTAAATAAGGAATAGAAATTTTTGTTTCTTTTCACTTAACTTAAGCGCTTTTATAAATACAAACAATATTTTTAATAAAAATGCTCTTTTACCAAACCTTAATTTACCTCCAAAACAAAAAAACATAAATTCTTATCAATTATCGACTCCTTACTCAGAACACAACAGTAAAATTATTCACTTAAAACTTTTTTAACACGGGCTCAAACACACAGTCATTTCTACCAGATAACATCGGATAAATTTAAAGCTCGTCCTTACTTAGGCCCTCTTCATCTTCTTCTTTTGCTTCTACTTTTTCATCTTTTTCTTCTTCTTTCGCGCCTTCAATGCCATCCGAGTCAATGAATTTGGACATGCCTTCAACTGTTCGGTTGCCTTCGAAATGTATTGCCTGCAACGAATTTATTCAAATTTATAATAAAATTTTCTTATAATTTCACGGTACTGACACTATTTCCAAACTTGAACTTACTTTATTGGTCCCCTTCTTGAACAAAATAATAGTTGGGTAACCCTGGATGTCAATGTCTTCTAGTTCATTGGCCGTGGCGTCTAATTTTGCGATGACAACCTTCTTGTTGTTCTCGTATTTCTCTGCAAGCTGAGAAAATAATCACAATTTTGATAAAAAGTCAACAAAATTTATAAAAATTATTGTTTCATGTATTAGCTCAAGACTTAAGTTAGGTATAATAATAAGCCTGTCGAAATATAAGTTATTATTTTCAAAATGTAGATGCTTCACATCGCACTTTTCGGTTTTCTTATAACGAATAACATAGGAAAAATTTTTCTGCTGTTTCTAAATTTTGTAACTTACTAATTAGAGGTCATACGGGGAATGTAAAACTATTTTGTCGAGAATCGAAGGCTCTATAAAAAAAAGTATCATAAGTTTTTGATAAATTGAATCTTTCAAAGGTTATTTAAAATCAAAATTTAACTTAAATAAATTTTTGGAGTTCTTTAACTTTTTTGGCGATCATATCCGACTCATTTCAAAATGCTCTAAGTAATATTTTTAGGTAGATTTCTATAGAAATATAACTATTGTAGCCGGTCTCATGTTGTAATTTTAGGAAAATTTTATCATAATATGTTTTATTTTATCGAGTAATGTCGAAAAATGGCATTGGCTCAAAAGTTTATATATGTATTTATGTATGTATATATATATATATATATATATATGTGATATAACGCGCCATGTCAGCAGGATTGCGCCCACAGTTCTCAACCGATCTTTATGAAATTTTGTGGGCTTATTCTGTGGATCAATACCAAGATCAAGTTCAAAGATGAGCAAAATCGGCCGGTTAGTTTACGAGTTGTGGGTGTTTGAAAATTTTTTTCATTTTCAAAAAATTTTGAATTTTGTATTTTTTATGAAAATAATCTTCCAGATGTAAAAAATAGATAAAATCTATCAAATTTATCTTAAATTTCATTTAATAACCTTCAATTTAAACTATTATTTGTCTAGTTTTGATGATTTTTTTAATTAATTCCGTGATTTTTAAAATTTTCAAAAAAGAACGTATTTCGGCCCTTTTTCTTCAAATAATTTTTAAGACGTAAAAAATAGCTTGAATTTATCAACTTTATGTCAAAATTCACATAATTATCTTCACTTTGAGCTATTATTCGTTACCTTTTGATACTTTTTTCAATTTATTTCGGAGTTTGGAAAATTAAAAAAAAATCAAAAATAAATTAATTTTTAGCTATTATCATCAAATGACTTTCGTCTGTTACAAATCCTATTTTTTAGGAAGATGTCTTTGAATATCTATTGGTTGTAGTCGGTCTCATATCATTATTTGCGAAAATATAATAAAAAATAAATTTTAGGACATTTTGCCTTTTAATAACGTGTTTTTTTCAATATTCAAACAAGAAATCTACCTATCCATGTCGGGTATGGCCGAATGGCGTTTTTAAAGTTTGTCTAAAGTTTTGCGAAAAAATTTGGTTTTAGACAATTTTCGTTTTTGTTGACAGTTTTTTGTGCTTAAGTTAAGTTTTTTGGGTTTTAAAAATGATATCAAATTTTTATCAAATCTTATCTGTGATCTGAACGGGCTTGAAAAAAATTATTCGCTAATTTTGAAGAAATTATGAACTTCATCAAGTTTTTAAATCAAAGTAAATATAAAATTAAAAAAAAGTGCTTTATTTTTTTTTAGCTAAGCTTCGGTTGATGTGTTAAGAAATTTTTAAAAAAGGGCTCTATCAATGCAACTACCAGATTTTTGAGGGGTGAAGAGTTCAAAAATATCTAAAAGTTTTATTTTTAAGCTCTAAGAGCTCCAAAATTCGCAATAGACAAATTTTCAAGTTGAAAATAAAAATTACCTCATCATAAATGGGAGCAAGTTGTTTGCAATGTCCACACCAGGGTGCGTAGAATTCAACCAATACATGCTTGGATTTGTCCATGGCAATTTTTTTGAAGTTTTTGCCAGTGAGTACTTTGACAGGCTTAGCATCCCAGTCTTCAGGAACATCTTCAGCAGAAAAGTATCTCTTTAACTCACCCTTCAAGTACTTGCTGGCAAAGTCATAGATGTTTTTGTCCTTCAGTTCCGGGTTTTCTGGCTTGTATTTGTGGATTCCCTTGTCTAAAATCTTGATGATTCTCATAGCCGGTACGTCCTTCGTTTTGAGTCCAACGTAGTCTAGCATTTGAGCTTGCTGTGGGTCATCGACATTGAAAGTAACTACCATCATCTTTCCGCGGTATTTCTTGGCAGTTTTCGTAAACTCTTCTGCGTAATTATCGTAGTCACCGTCGTCTTCGCTGAGGAACGCAACGAGGAAATCTTTATTGCTGCCCCCGAAAACTTTTTGACTAATTTTTTCATCGAAATCGACGACAAGAGGAATAGAGCTAGTTTCAATGAATTCCTGCAATTTTTTAGCGTCCATTTTCTTCTTGTAGACGTTTTGGCGTTCATCGAAATTCTTGAAGAGGAAAACTTGCCCGTCTTCAGCCTTGAACTCCTTGAATACACTTTCGGTGTTGGTGAAACCGAACCCGTAGTCACCGTTAGCGTTTGCAACGTGCCAGAAAGTTTCGGCGTCTTTGGTTTCCAAGTCTTTGAAGAATCCTATGATGGCTATTTCATGCTTTTTGATGAATTTCTTGGCTCCTCTTATGGACTTTATTTCTTCCGCTGGGGGAGTCGCTTTCTTTGTCAACCAATCTAATACGGTGCTGACCTCTAGGTCGCCCTGGTACTTAATGGGAACGCCGTCGCGGAAGAGCTTTAGGGTAGGGTAACTTTGAATCTCTTGCATCTGAGCAAGCTCGGGTTCCTCGGTCGTATCAACTTTTCCTAATTTTACGTCGAGCTCTATTTCCTTGAGTGCTTTTGCGAGTTCGACGTATTTTGGAGCGAATTTCGTGCAAGATCCACACCAGGGTGCATCTGGAATTAAGTTTTGATATTAAATTTTCATGCAATCGAGGTTATTATATTAATAATTTTCTTTCTTTTATTATTAAATGTAAAGATTTTAATTAACAATACTGATGAAAAATTTTGAACCAAAAAAATTTAGTGGTTCAAAAATGTTTTTATTCAATTTAAGACACTTTAAGATTTATTCTGTAAATTATTAATTTTTCTATCAGCGTGTAATTTTTCATCAATTTTTTTTCCTGTTATTAATTTTTTAATTTGATAAAAAGTCTTTGTTAGAATTAAATGCTTAATAATTTTATCACAAAGCAATTAACACTTACTTTGAATTTTCCAACATTTTTTATTATTTTTTATCGATACTTCTAATTACTTCTTTGTTATTAATTATTATTGATAAAAATAATTAAAATAGTTTATACAACCCAAATTTTTTGACAATTTCCAACTCGCAATAAACGTTGATTATTCAACGAAATACTATTAATTGAATATTGCTGATTAGAATTTTTATTTAAATGATCTTTCATCCTTTTAGTATAGCTTGTTATGTTAATTAATATTCAATTTGGAAAGAAAAAAAAAACTTTAGACATAATTAAATTAAAAAATCTATTTCATCACACAACTATGCCGGAAAAAAAATTTTCCTTATTCTCTTAATTGTATAAATAATTATTTTTGACATTATTATCAGTAAGCTGTCAAACTTCAATTTACAAAAGTTTCTATTTATGCAAAAAAGAAGTCAAAAGAAATTTTTTATATAAAAATCAATTCATTATCTACTATAACTATAGTATTTTTGTTTAAGCTACCCAAATAATATTTATTCGGACGATTGCTATCTACAAATATAAAAAAATCACCTCTTATAAAAATTTAAACTCCGAAAATTTGCTAATTAAAACGCCGATATAAATATAAATACTTCTTAACAATACTCACAAAATTCAATGAGCACATACGTGTCTTCGAGAACTTCTTCAAAGTTATCTTTAGTAACTATCATAATTCCATCTTCTTCCTTGATTTTTGCGGTCGATCCGGCGACACATAATGCCGTAACAAACAATATTTTAAGTAGTTCCATATTTAAAGACTAAAAAAAAATAAAACTCAAATTATAAAACAAAAAAATGAATTTTGACGTTCAAAAAACGTCTAAAAATAATTTAAACTAACCAGATGCTCAAAAACGCTCTGAATTCAATTTAATATTTAAATCAATTCGTAATTCACAATGATCGAGCTTTTATTATACTCATACACTTGGACAAATACCGAGCCGGTGAATGAAGGAATAAGACAACGTAGCAATCAATATATATTCTATGCACTTGTTGGAATACGTACACGGCGAAAGATCACTAACGCGTGGCAAGTTAAATGCTTATCGTGGTAATTTCCGATTGGCTCGCTACTACAGCTACGAAGACACTTAAAAACAATAGCAATCGTAATAATAATAATAATAATAATAATAATAATGATAATTATTATTATAATAAAAATTATACAAAACTATTGATAAATGCAAAACTAGACTAAAAATTGATAATATTTATGTAATATTGTTTGTTTAAATTGCAAGGCGAACTATTTATCGGCGATATTTTTTGATGTTTAATTTAAGTAAAGAACAAAATTTGTTTAGTAAATAAAACAGTACACTGATAGAAGGATTTGTTTATAGTTAAAAAGATTTCTTAATATTTAACAAATCATTTATTAGAAGCCATTTGTTAGTCCTTAACAAATATTTGTTAGTATTTAAAAAGATTTATTAATATTTAATAAATGAAAATCAGATTTATTAAATACAAACAAATCATTTTAAATACTAAGAAATATTTGTTTAATACTAAAAAATGGTCTGTAATAAATGATTTGTTAAGTATTAACAAATATTATTTAATACAAATAAATCCTTCTATCAGTGTAGTTATGTAAAAAACATTTATTAATATAGACATGCATGCTTATATTTTTAAATTCAATGTCAGATTATAATTATCAAATCGAGTTTTCCGATAATTAAATGTGAGTTTGAAGATGGAATTTACATGCATGTACTATCTGTGTGATAAACAACAATTAGCTGAGAGAAAGGAGGATAGAGTTTCTCCAAAGGTCACTGTCATAAGTCATATATTATAAGTTATAATAATGAATTCCTAATCTGATATGATTAGTATATTATTAACTTCTAATTATTTAGAGCGATTTCATTTGATAAACTCTGGCCTGGCGTCAAACCTTAGATATTACTAATGTCGTATGATCGCGCACTTGTTTCAATGTATACATATGATATATATTATATACATACAAAACTAGTTAAGAAACAATTACTTGAACTAGCTGGGACTTGGTGGGGGTAATTTAGTGTGTCACTATGTTTTAGTTACTTTTATCGAGTTCTAGATCTCCACATTTTTTTTCAAGTATTTTTTTTTAAATTAGTTATCAAGGATACTTTTTATTTTGACAACTTTACCCTAGTGTCTTCACCAAAATCATCAGGACAGTGAAGAGATGATTCATTTTACAGATTAAATGCAAATCATTAATAAAACGATCACAAATATTAATTTTTATACATTAAATTATCTGACATAAATAATCTAATGCTTTCAGGGGTTTTTAATTATTCTAAAAATTTTTTAAATAAATACAGTAGTTAAGAAAAATAAAAAAAGACGTTTTTATAGTAGACCTAATTCAAAAGTAGAAAATAATTTAGAATGATTTCCAATAAGTTTAAAATTACATATGAGTGATTAACTCTATAGAGAGATTAACAAAAACATTCATTTTGTTGCAAAAAAATCGTACAGTGCTTTTTGAGATATTTTTGTATTAATTTGAATTTTACAAATATTTAACAGTAAAAAATTTATAATAATTTCATCAAATATTTCACGCTGAATTTTACAATAAATTCAATTATATTGTTAATCATCCTTATTTTAATACTTTTTAAAATCGTGTAAAATTATATTCTACTTTTTATTTTATTTTTTTTTTTTTTTATTAAAGCGTGTTTTATAGTTTTTTGACATCGGACAATTTTTTTGTTTTTCATTATAAATCCATAATAAAAAAAATGTAATTTAAGAAAATTAGCACTGTAATTTTTTTTAATCTTCAAACGTGAAATTTTTTTTTTTTTTAATTTTTTCATAATAATTTAATTGTTATAAATATCCAAAAAATTGACCAATGTCTGTTAGTTTCAGTATCATTTTTTTTTCTATATCTTCAAGTTTTATTTTTTTAATTCCATTCGTGAATTTATTTTATCAATTAAATAGAGTCAATTTTTAAAGAAAATATTTTCTTTGAATCAACTAGTTTTTTTCAGAGTAAAAATTATTCCTAGAAATTATGAAGTGTACAATCATAACCCGTGTAAAAATGATATGATATCATAATGAAGCTCATAATGAATATCATAATGAATCTCATATTTTGGCACTAATATGAGATTCATATAAGAGCCATATCAATACTTCGAAAACCCGTAATAATTAAAATACCTGTGAGAACGAATCTTTTTTAAGTAGATTAGTAAAATTTTCATTTTTTCTGTTAATCAGAGGAAATGTATAACAATTGAGAAAAACAGTATTTTTATCATGCACTATACTATTGAACTACTTAACTTTCCTCCTTGACTTTCTTAACTTGGAAGAATATTTAGAAAAACATTGACTA
Source organism: Cotesia glomerata (assembly GCF_020080835.1). NCBI lineage: Eukaryota > Metazoa > Arthropoda > Insecta > Hymenoptera > Braconidae > Cotesia > Cotesia glomerata. Next base: position 5,063,092 of record NC_058160.1, on the reverse strand, counting down.
TCTTGGTTTAAAAAAAATTTTTAACTAAAAAAATTTTTTCGTCTCAAGATAATTATTTTTTGTTTTGAAAACAATTTATATCGTCCTAAAAATTTCTTTAATTTAATTATTTTGCATTATTTCCTGTATATAATGACTCAATAACTTTATATCACGATTTAAAAAGGCTAACAATATCATTATGATTTTATGCAGATATGACCATCATTAAATTTTGAATTCAATTCAATATCATTATGATTTCATAATGAAATTATGTTAATATCATCATGGAGATACTATCCTAACGAATTTCCAACAGTAATAAAAAAATTTTTTCTTGAATTATGAATAGAAGGCAACAATATCATTACAATATCATAATGAATTTGAAAAATTTCAGCCTGATTCCATCATGAGTTTACGCAGATACTATTATGACTTCAGTATGAAATTATGCGTTTGTCACTATGGATTGGTCACGAATCCCCATGAGACCGATCCGTGTAGATAAAATTTTATAATGAACCATAATCAAATTACTAGAAATTTTTTTTCTCCAATAAGAAAAATAAAAATTCTATAATCTAGTTAAAAAAAATTCGTTTCCATAAGTATTTTACTTATTACAGGTTTCAAATGTCTTGATATGGCTTTTATATGAATCTCATATTAGTGTCAAAATATGAGATTCATTATGATATTCATTATGAGCGTCATAATGATATCATATCATTTTTACACGGGTCATATTTAAAAAAAATGAACCACAGTAAAAGAAGTTTATACTACATTAGTGACGGTACTTGTGTCTGTCAAAAAAAATTCAAATTTTGGTGATATTTGAAGAACACTAGTTAACATTGTATGGCAAAAGAGATGTCGAGATACACAATACAGACGTTGTAACGTAAAAAAAAAAGGAAAAGAGACTAGTGTAAAGGAAAAGAGACCACTGGTTTTCATCCGTTAATCCAAGAATTTGTAAGCCGTGAAATGTGTCCTCTTAAATATCATTATCCACTAGACTAGAGAGTGTTGGCGGGCGCTTGAAGGTTTTTAGTTCAAGAGTAGCCACACAGCGACAACTCGTGCTAGGTTTTTGTCAACCCCGGAATCATGAAAAAGATATAAGCCGTGCTAGATCTGAGTGTAGGGACCGCGGCAAGATAATCGCTTCTTCAAAATGGGAAACACGCGCTGGTTATTTGCCAAAGCCGGGTATTTTATTATCCGTGTAGAATAGCCAAAAGCGATTATAGAATGCGAGAGGCGCCAGGTGCGACATTTACTCCAATATTCAAACCAATATCTACTAAAATATTTTTTCGAGCTGGAGAGCTAATGCTGTGTAGTTATTTCCTGACGACAAGATTAGTCTGTTCTGGCACTAGCGCTAGCACCCTCTCGCTTTATTCTTTGTTGTGAAAAGCCATCGACATATTTTTGTTATGCTTAACATTAGCAGCCCTTTTTTTGGTCTTTAGCGCTTATACTTGTACTTCCGATTCTTTCATCACATTCTTAAACTTTTTGAGGATTTCCGCGCAAACGCTTTTAAATATTTACTATCCTTCAGTTTTCAAGTTTTCTTTAACTAATAATAAAATTTATAGCCATATTTTTATATTTTTAGAATAATTTTCTTAATATTTCTTCTTGATGTCTATGTATGCATTGAAAAAAAATATTTACGTGGTTTAAGAGAAAAATTCTTGAACCGAGATAATTATTTTGAAGAGAATCATGATCTTGAATCAAGACGAAAAATTCTTAATTTGAGTAAAATTTACCAGTTTAAGAAACTTTTTACATGAATTAAGACAATAAAAGTCTTCAAATAATTTTCTTGATTCAAGAATTTTTTTCTTGAATGGTTATTTTCTTTTCTTTTTAATATAAATTCATCTGACTTATATAACGATATATCCTATGTCTTAATGTTTCCATATTAGGCCTGATATGGGCATATATGCCCATACATAATTTTTCGATATGTTAGTGTTGAAAATCTCCGGCAGAGAGCGCATGATTGACGAATCTTCTCCTTATCAGAAAGTTAAGTTTAAGGTATTAAGTTCTAAAATAAAAATAATTTTTTTTTTTTTTTATTAATTTAGGTTTTGATAACAATTTTTCCTAAAAACAAAATAAATATTGAATCAAAAATAACATACTCTTTACAAATATATGTAATGTAAATTTTATTATAAGTAGAGTCCATTAGGACAGGAATTATAAAGCAACAATATTGTATACAAAACTGGTAACTGTAAATATATTAATAAAAATTCTTTGAACTTGAACTTGATTTAACCTTTTTTTTTTTTCATAAAAAATTTTTTGATAATAAATTTAATTCAACTATACCTACTAAATCATTTTTTGATAATTACCAAATAGTAATTGACCTACATATTTGTAGAAAAAGTAAAAAGTCGGAAAATTATAATAAATTTTTTTTTTTGTACGGATAGCTGAATATGGCGATATATTAAAATAGGCCATCGTAAAAACATTTTTTTACAAGTATGCTCAACATTGAAAGCTAGTTTTTGGCCCTTTATCTTGTCTCTAAATTTTAGATGTTCAATTTCTTTTTGATTTCTACGTAGACGCTCTTAAAATTAAATTTTTGACTCCTTAGTTTTCAATTTTCTTTAATTAACCATTAAAATTTATACTAAAAAATTTCACACAATAACTCAATTTAAAAGCAGCCAAAATACAGGTGGCCGAAACCGGTACTTTCACCCTAATCCTTCCTCGTTATAAATAAAAAATCTGACATCTCAACAACCAAATAATTCACAAGAATAAGATAAGTTCACTATTTATAATATCCACATCTGCACCTTCCTAGTTTTTAAGGAAATGAATCTATTTTTATCTTTAAGATCTCCGAACATCCGGCTAAATCAAACAGGTTGTATGACCGAATTAAAATGTTATATTTAACAGTCTAATATTAAATGATAATTTCATAATTACATCAACAGGATTATTCAGCCAGTATAATTATGTCACCATCTAGTTTAATCTTAAAATTTTTCCCCGCAATCGTCCTTAAATAACTCTTTAGCATAATTTTATATTTAACATATTCCACTTTTTTAACTCATGGACGCCGAATTCTTTTCAAATCGACTTTTTGCTATCTAATCACTAAAAATATAAATAAAAAATAACAGATAGCAAAAGGATGAGGTGAATTTCTCTATTCATTTTCAACGGTCATATATTCCATATTATATATTTATTTATATATATGTTGTAACTTACAACTTATAAATATAAATAGGAAAATAATTAGCATCGCACATTATTATCGACTGCTCCCGTAAATGTGCGATAATAAAGAAAATAAATAACAATAACGATAATAATGATAATGATAATAACCCAACCATATTCATATCCATACATAATATAATACATGATCTTGTTTTGCTGAAAGGCAGACGTGTAAAGATTGCGTGTCCCATGAACATTTAGCATTAATTGCGTATCGGTTTTGGCAGGTGGTCGCCTCTCTACCATATCTGATTAACATTTTCACTCGGTGACTCTGCCCTGTATCATCACTAGCGCTAAGGATGAATAATGATTAACTCCAGCTCAGTGTGCCTGTATTTAATACTCCGCCGTGTCTTCTATCTTCGTCACATCGACCCAAAGAATATAAATATAAATATAAATACATATTTAAGACACTATTTTATTCTGGGAATAAGAGCAATCACAAGTCGTACGTACGAAAATAAATGTTAGTTAAAGTCACTTGTTGCTATTTTTTTTTTTTTTTTTTTTTTTTTTTTTTTTTTTTAAGAATTAATAAAATCAATCGACTGACTATATGCGTATAATTTATGGATATTTATTTAGATTTATTTACTTAAAGAGTAGGTAATGAATGTATGTGCAGAAAAATGAGTAATGAAAAATTAAGAAAGTTCTGAGAGTTAATTTTTTTTTTTTTACTTTTATAAAACCATTAATTAAACACCACGAATAATGTAGCAGATATCAGACCAGTTAAATAAAGTCAACATGACCGTAAACATTTCCACTAAATCAGAAGTGAGTGCAAATTTGAGGGAACGTATATATGGGGATGATACACAATTGATCAAATTTTCATCTTCTTGAGATGATCAGAAAAATTACTCAAAAAAATTAGAAAAACGGTTCACCCTAAAGGCCATCCCTGCAACTTCCCGCTAATTCCATACCTGGGCGCTTAAAATTGTACTTATGATATTTTTGAGATTTTTGAGCTCAAAATATAATTTATGTGATATTTTGAGCTCGCTGAGTTCAAAGAGATAATATTTCTATGCATTTGAGCTCTCCCAGCTCAAAAGTCTGATAGAAGTTTCATAGAACACTATTTTTGGAATTTTCAAACCGCAATAACTTTTGAATGGATCGACCGATTTTCACGCGGTTGGCGGCATTCGACGCAGTTTTATCATCCTCATAAGTTATTTTCAGGTTTTAATTGATCGAACCAAAAATTTCGGAGTAATCCCGAAAACACACACACACACAACCAACAGCGCGATGAGTTAGAGAAGATTCTGAAAAAGAGAACCCAACCAGAATCAATAGTAGAAGCAATGTTGTCGTCAGAAGCTGCCTGGAACGCCACAAGCACTTTTGCTACAAAAGTGCTTACAGAGTTGCGATCCATTGAGAGGAAAAGAGCGAAAGACAGAATCTAGAAGAAAGAAATAACATATTAGCAACCAGAAGGAAGACCGGCAGCTAATTCCTCCCCCCGCGAAGAAATGCCTTACGGCGGTACCATGGGGGATCAGAGGATAGAAGAGAAAGGGGTTTAGGGTTTAGTGGGTAGGAGCGTCAGCGTCGAGTTTTAGTATGACGCTGCGTCGAGTCGCCACATATCCAGGCCAAACAGCTATGCCTAGAATCCGTAAAAAGGATTCTCCCCCTTAAGGAAGAAAAAAAAAACACACACACATACACACATACATACATACATACATACATACATACAGACATAGTGACAACCTCGCGGGAGTAGTCAGGGAAGCTTCCTAGGACCTCAAAACGTCGAGATCTGATGAAAACTCGATTTTAGAAAAACGGGGTAAAACCAATAACTTCCCGATTTTTGAAAATCTTCGATTTTCTTAGCGGGAAGTTAAAAATTACAAAAGTCTTAAACAAATAATTTATTAAGTCTTAAAAAACAATAATTTATTAAGAAAAATATTTCAAATATAATAGAGTTCTATATACGTTGATTCTGCTATTAAAAATATAAATATTAATTATCTCATTAGCTTAGCTAATTTTATTATTTTCTTCAAACTCTGTGGAGTAAAAAAACTTTTAGTGAATGGATGAAAACCATTCATACTGTACTTACTATTCCGTAAAACTACTGTCTACTTGTTAAAGCAATATCTTAATTCAATTATTAGCATAGACCGTTAAACCACTCGGAAAAATTTAGTAATGAAAAGTTTCATTGTTCAAATTATTCTTGCAATCAAGTATTGTTATTAAATATCTATCATACATTGAGAAACAAAAGTTTTTGTCCCAAAATATAAAGTATTATCGAGAGAGAATTTTTATTGTAATCATATATACATAGAAAAAAAGGTTCACTTGAGCCGAGAAAATATTTTTCTTCCTAATTATTTTCTTGAGCAAAAAAAAATTTTTTTTGACACAAGAAATTTCACTTATTCCAACAAAATTATCTTGATCTAAGAAAATTTATTCAAGTAAAGAAAATCTTATTGTTTTGAGAAAATTCAGCCTCTTGCTCCAAAAAATTTAGTTCTTGATAGAAGTAAATTTTCTTGTCTTGAGAAAATTACTCTCTTGCTCCAAAAAATTAAATATCTCGACAGAAGTAAATTTTCATTAATATTTTTATTGATTAACATGTTAAATGGGAAGATCAAATAGTATTGAATCATTTTTTTCATTCAATATGTATAATTGCACGCTAAAATAATATAAAATGGGCATCAAAAAAGAAGCATCATTAAAGAGAAAAATTTTCTCAAGGTGAGAAAATTTTTTTCTCAGCTGAAGTAGGTAGCGCTGCTTCCCTAAAGTATCTAAAAATCTTGATCAAATATAAAAATTTATTGTATCAAGTATTTATGATAATTTGAATTAAGAAAAAATTACTTTCACCAAGAATAGAATTTCAAGAAAAATTTTCACTTCGGCCAACACAACTTCGGTCTTCCTTCAGGCACCCGAAAATTTTCTTAAGCCAAGAACTTTGTTCTCCAGTCAAGAAATTTTTCTTTCTGTGTACCTTATGTTAGTAATTCCCGAGTAAAAACAGAATTCCGCCGCAACACCGCTGCACGGCTTTTTAAGCACCGCACCACCGCTGCACTACAGCCGTGACAATTTTGATTATTTTACAAGTGCCGCCTCACCGCTGTACCACCGCCGTGACAATTACAAAATTTATCTATTCGCCGCACTACCGCCGCACCAGCGCCGTGACAAGTAAATAAATTTCTATTCACCGCACCACCGCCGCACCACAGCTGTGACGCGCCCGGGTAAAAATAAAATTATTAATTTTCACGAAAAAATAATAAATTTCGTTCGACCGCCGCACCACCGCTGCACCACCGCCGCACCATACCGCTGTTTGATGGTATATACATTGAAATAAAATATTTTTTGATCATTCAAATAGCTTAACTAAATTTTTTTAGTTAACTATGGCTTGCAGTGCAGTTGGCAATGTTCGAGACTTCCATGCAGACGATCCAGGTTCGAATCCCATCACAGTTCAATTTTTAAAATTCTTTCAGAGTATTTTGATAGGCGCACCGCTTCTGTGTAACCCGAGGACGAAATTAAAAATCTACATTAACAATACGACTAAAAAAATCAATAATTTCGCGGTGCTTTGGCCTGATTTAAAAAAATTTTTTTTTTTTAATATTAGGCATTTGATTAAAAGGAGGTTGATCAATAGGTCTTACATTAATATTTCTAGTCGCATTATTTATTAATTAATTATTGCGTAGTAAATTAATTATGATACTATTTTCTGTGAAATTGTAGGTATGACAGCATTGGTGAGCCGGTGGTGCAGCGGTGGTGCGGCGATGCTAGGGGGAGTAAATTTTTAGCATGCGGCGTAATAGTCCGCCAAACGGCGGTCGTGCAGTGGTGGTGCGGCGGTCGAACGAAATTTATTATTTTTCCGTAAGAAATAATTATTTCATTTTTACTCGGGTTGTTATTTAATAGAACAGCTCTTTGTTTCAAATTTGTAAGACGTTGAAAAAATTAATCTTTACACATAGTTATGAAAATGTTGGTAAATTTACAGATCAAAAATGTTTTTTGTAAACTTCTTCGTAAGTACATTAACAATTATTAATACTTACCAACAATTTAACTCTATCTGTGTACAAAAAAAAAAAAAAAATAAGTTTGATATAAGTAAATCCCTTTGGGGCAGGAATTATGAAAATAATAATTTTTTTCTTAGTTTAATCATTTATAAAATAGTTAAATATGATTATTATAATTTATGGGCTGGGTTGCAACAAATATACCTTAAAGTAATTAATTTACATTTAATCAATTTGAATTATATTTTTTTTTCTTAATATAATTTATTTCATAAAGCATTTTCAACTATAAAAATTTTTTTCTTCACTAATTTTACTGTTATTGACTGATATTAAAATAGAAACTCATTTTCTAGGGTCTTGAATGAAATAGCAGGTACATTCACAGCAGGTGTTGATACCGTTGCGCTCTTTCGACATCAGGAGCACTCGAATAAGTACCTGCGAGTTAAACCAAGTTATGATTTCAAACCTGTCGACACTTGAGTTCAAATGTCTGCTGCCTTTATAGAACCATATTATATTTTTACGGAGCAATTTGTTCCGAAACGAGCGCTCTTCTTCTTTTCTTCCGTTATATTAGTGGTGATTCATAATCCATAAAAAATTGAGTTCCGTGGCACTTTTGTAACTAAAAATCACCGGAAAAAAATAAAAAATATCGTGCAAATTTAATTAGAAGAAAAAAAGAAATATTTAAAAAATTTTATTAAACATTAAACTTACGAGCGTTTTAATTATTGATGCGCGTATTGTTATTTTTTTTATTTCCGACTATCCGGTTGGATAATTGAAAGCTTCCGGCGAGAAAAAGTGCTCGAGTTAGTGGTTTATAAATGCCGTGGAGTAAAAAATTAATTTAAAAAAAAAAATAAATAGCAGAACAGAAAATGCAAGAGAGAGAAAAAGGAGGAGATAAATATATGAATATAAATAATAAATAAATAATAAATGAATAAGAAAAATTTAGATAAAAAGAATAAACGGAGGAGAGGAAAACGCATAGCCATTTCCGCGTGTTACTTTTCATGGAACTACGACGACCTGGCATATCTATGCGGGTATATCTTGATGGATCTTGCATAGATCTCACGCCCGTGACCTCTGTAAACGTCGAGTGGATAGGACTCGAGAGCGTAAGTCTCTCGCGGTTTCACGCGACGTGGGGAAAGTAATAATCACCGCCACGAGCTTTACCATATTATATTTTATACGTGGCTCCTATATATAGATATATCTGAATGTGTGACTCCTATTCTTATATCTATCCACAATCTTGATTCTACTTTTATATTTATATTTATTTTTTGCTCTTAAGAGTTATCTTTATTTTTATTGTAATCGTCGGGGTGAAACCTCTTACATATTTCATCACTGTATAACTGCTCTTTTCATTTTTTATTTACACTTCTGTTGACAAAGTTATTGATACTTACGCTCAAATTTTATACAAAATATTAATTTTTTTTTCTAATGAATTTATTGTCGCCTGTGATATCCTCCATTTAAAAACAATTAATTTATAGTGAACTTTATAAAATCAAAAGAAAAATTTTTAGTCGATTTAACATTTTTTTTAAGTAACGAGTTAAAAAAAATTTTAATAGTATTTTACTAAAAAAAAAATTACTTGATTCAAGAAAAATATTCTTTTATAAATTCGACTTTTTTCAAGATCTTTAGCTCATCTGGCCTATTTTAAAAGACAGTAACTGCAAAATTTTTTATTATTTTAATATAAATAGAAGTAAGTATATTTTTTTTTCTTTAATATTTTTGAAGTTTAAATAAATTTTTTATCAATTTAAAGTGTTAATTTTTTTATAATATACCAAAGTAAAAAAAAATAAGAATTTGCTTCATTCAAGAAACTTTACTCGCAAATTTGAGAATTTTACCAATTATATGAAGTGGTGTACTACTTTTGAACAAAATAAACTATATTTCATTCAAGAATTTTATCTTGCCGTTACAATCGTTCTAGACAGTTCTAGATATCATGACTTGTTTAAAAAATAACAACAATTACCGGGTTTATTAATTTTTTTTGCGTAATTAAAATAAGTCTCAAATATCTTTTCAAAATGGATTCAAACAAAATATATTTTCTTTAATTTTCTTTACTATATTTTAAATAAAGAAACTTGTTCCTGAAACAAGAATTTAAGATTGTTAAAGGAAAACAAAATAATTGTTAGTTTTAGAGAGTTGAATTGTTTGATAAAAAATTCAATTATATCTCATAAATATATTATACTCTTGCTCAAAATTGTAAAATTTCTCTTCACTATACTGTGAAGTTTAGTTTTTTAAAAAATTGAGCTTCAAGACAAGAAATTTTTTAATTAAGACCAACAATTCTCTTCAAAATACTTTTATTTTTGGATCACGAATATTTATCTTGAATCAAGTAATTCTTTTCATCATATTTTGTAATAATTTTTTTCAGTAATTTGAGTTTAAAAAAATATAAAGTTACAGAACAAAAAATTTTAACAAAAGTAAAAAAAAATTTTCTTCCTTAATTTCAGGTAACTTTTAAGTTGAATATTCATTAATCATATTAAAGTAAAATATCACTTAATATATACATAAAAAGACCATTAATAATTTCATAATTTAATTTTTAAAACTATAACACGTTACTTCCGCTAAAAAAAAAGAAAATAAAGAACACGAAGATTGTGTCTACGTCCTCTTGCAAAGATTTATACATTAAGTTCATATAATCCACACTCGAGAGTATAAAGCTTCTGAAGGAAGTGATAAGGCAGAATAATTAACGTGCCAATTTATCATGATAGCAGGTATAATTTTTTCTTAGTCTCAAGCCCTTTTGGAGGCTAAATAAATAAATATATAAAATCTAATATAGAAACACAAAGTTCGTTGAAATCTCACGCACAAATCGAAGTTAGTCACGGTGCGATGAAAATCAATACAATGAAATATATTATTTTGCAGAAAAACTTTTTTTTATGATCATACAGATGTTTATAAAAACATGCATAACCAAAGAGAGTCTTTAGCATCAAAAGAATATAATGAAATGAAATAAAATAAATAAATAAGTAAGTAAGCGGTTAAATCCCTCGTTTATAAATAAGTTGTGAAGAGTTAAATTGCGCTGCACAGTACAGTGAAATGAAGACTGGACAGGAGTTGTTGTTATTTGGTACTGGTTGCATGCATGCTACGATATGCAACACCCGAGCTCGTAAGCTTACATATTTATAACTCCATGCTGCTTATAAAACAGTTACCTTATGTTTCAGGGTATCAAAACAACAAAGTGTCCCATGGTGTTAAAGAGTTTCAGTAAGAACTCGATTTTAACCCTTCTTGCTGCAAACTCTATGGTAAAAAATAAAAAATTTTGATGTAATTATCAGAAAGCCTGGAAAAAGAAGCATACAAAATTTTTTTGTTATTTCAATAGAGTGCTTAAAAAAATTTCGTAAATTTTTTGGAGACTATTAAGTTATTCTACGAAAGCAATCAATAACAATGCTAGTGAAAAAAATTTTCTGATAAAGCTATATATGGCTTATATATAATTTTTCGGATAAAGGCAGTGTTGGAAATCCTCAACAGAGGGCGCATGATCGCTGAATTTGCTGAAAATAATAAAAAAATTATGATATATAACATTTTTGTTCCTTAATTTACCTCGCATGGGCAAAACATGATAAATAAAAAATTATTTATTGACATTTCAGGCTAAATGAACATATGTGAACAAATCAGATTTTTTTACGGCTGAAAAAAGAAATAACCTTGCAGAACTATATTTCAATATAATAAAACTAGGTTTGTTCAAAATTAAGAATCAGGGGGATTATTTAATTGAAAAAAAATTAAAGTGTTTCCGTTTTAGGCATGTAAAATTTTTTTAGTTCTCAATAAAAAAAATTTAGTATTGTTTAAATTTTAAAATGAGATAACTCATTTTCAATTGTAACGTCTTGACGTACACTGATAGAAGGATTTGTTTATAGTTAAAAATATTCGTTAATATTTAACAAATCATTTATTAGAGACCACTTTTTAGTATTAAACAAATATTTCTTAGTATTTAATGATTTGTTTGTATTTAATAAATCTGATATTAATTTATTAAATATTAATAAATCTTTTTAAATCTTAAGAAATATTTGTTAAGAACTAAAAAGTGGCCTCTTATAAATGATTTGTTAAATATAAGCAAATATTTTTAACTATAAAAAAATCCTTCTATCAGTGTATAAACCTTGGAATAGTTAACCAGCTAAATAACTAATTAATAACTTTTTTATTACTAATTAGAATTACCATCATCATTTCTTGTGGGGTTAATTGAACCATCAATTTTTTAACGACAGTTAAACCATATACGCTAAGCCATTGAGACTTACACGTACATCTCGATTTTACTATACGTAAAAAAGACTTTTAACGTCCACTATTGATTGGAAAATAAAATTAAAATTAATTTTATAAGAAAAGTTTATAAAAATAAATAATTCAAAAATATTATTATTAATTGATTAATTTATATGTTGGAAAAAGGTTCAATTAAAGTGAATATAAAAAAAACTTTTTTTTTTTTATCAATTGAACTCAAAAAAAATTATCAAAGTAATTTTGACTAACTAGAGGGCTATCAGTCTTTTCCCTAGCTCTAAAAAAGAAAACGACCGACAAGTTTGTTTGCCCGTGTAACGGTAAGGAGACAAGCCTGGTGATTTAATTACACGCTACTTTACTCGGTACTCAGTGACTCCATGGTTTCTCTCTCTTGGCTTGTCTCTCGACACACTCGAAATATCTCTAATTGTACGGTGATCCCTCAGCGGTATTTAATATACGCAATATAAATGCAGAAGAAGGAGTAGAAGGCAAAAAAGGAAAAAAATAAGCGGAAAACTGAATAGAGGGGCGGCGAGGTGCACCAAGTTCAAAGGCAAAGGACTTCTCGGTGGAGGCCCTCTGGTGGACGGGACAGAAAAAGGATGCAACGGCGTCGGTTGAGCAACGTTAAGCCCACATTAATGCCGTGCGTGCCCCGCGGCAATTCACGGGGACTATTCACTCGAGATTTGCGATTTGCTGGGAGCTGGGACTTAATGTGCAAGGAAACGGGCATAGTTGTTTCATCGCGCAACACTGACTCACGTATGGCGCATCGTCAAGGCTTACCAAGTCGAAAAATTAGACGGTAATGGGAGAGTTTAATTGTTGTAAGAGTTCTTATTTGAATTTCCCGCGGATGTTCGCGCGGAAAGACGCTTCGGAACTAAATAGAGGAGAACATAGCCTTTGAAGTTACCGAATTTATAAGAATATTTTACTTGGTTGATTTTAGTTAATTATTTTTTTCTAATTATCTTCTAAATTAGGAAAAGTTTATTAATTAAGATGTTGGACATTTTATTTTTTTAGGAAGAAAAATCCTTTTAGAAATTTCCAAAGATCGGATTTTTTTTTATTTTTTGAAACTTTAATTTATTGAGAGCATACTGGTGAAAAAAAAAAAATTGAATACTTGCAAAATTATTTGACATATTCGAGAGCATTGTTTTATTATTCTTAAACTTTAAACGCAATTTTATCAAAACATTCAAAATAATTTATCGATCGCAAAATAAAATTTGGCTGGAATTTTGTTCTAAATATTCTCTGCATCATTATGGGAAAAACGTATCTAAAATTTCAAAAATTTTGTGCAAATAAACTTTTTTTGTGGGATGAAAAAATGTTAATCAAAATAGTACAAAATTTGGAATTTTTTTTTAATGGCCTGCTTAATTTTTTATTTTATTTTTAACTTCCCGCTAAGAAAATTGAAAATTTTCAAAAATCGGGAAGTTATTGGTTTTACCCCGTCTTTCGAAAATCGAGTTTTCATCGGATCTCGACGTTTTGAGGTCCGTTTTATATCATCTTGAAGGATTTTATCTATTAAATTTTTGTAAAAATAGAATAATTAAAAAAAGTCAATTTTTTGATTGAAAAAAAAACTTTTTTTAACATAAAAAATCTACATTTTGATTTTTTATTAAATAGATGTTTAGAATAAGTTTTGGTTGTTGATAAAAAAAATTGCTGCTAGATTTATTGTGAAAATATTTGTATGAATAAAATAATAAGAAGTCCAATTTTTCACGATTGTTATCATAAAAATTTATTATTTCCTTATCGTAAGTGTAAATTCATGCACCAATTTTTCAGAAGTAACACTTCTAAATAATTTTATTTACCATAAATGCATCCAAGAGTCAGATAAATGAATAACGTAATGATATTGTTAGGTATGCATTAACCGTGAACGCTTAAAAAGGAATGAATGAAATGAAATAACTTAAAATAGTTGACGAAGTGTTACGATAAAAATGCAAATGAAACAAAAATAAAAGAATAAAACGCCGGAAAAGCGTGCAAGTTTCCTGTGATCGAAAAGAATCAGGAGATCTGCTATCAAAGATGATTATGCGCGTCGTTTCGCGTGCAGCTGTTACATATAAGAGTATAATAAAGCATGCGAGTCGGCACACTATGAACACAAGTAATATATAAGACAGTGCTCCAACTTAAGAAGGAAGACTCGTAGGAAGTTTCCGGTAGTTCCCTCTTATATCTGCTCTTACTCCTTTTAATCGTGAACAAGACGCGGATATATTTATGAGTAACGTTGTGAAAAAGACGGAAAGACGGGAAGACCGAGGATCGAGCTAGCGCTTCTGATTGGTAATTAAACGCATGACAGCAACACACCCTTTACCTGCTGCAGTGGCTCGAGCCATCATCATCATCTCTATTTTAATGACTCGTTAACATTTAATTGCTAACTATCAATGGGTTATTATTCACAGACTTGTCGATTAAGCCTCTTTTAATTATCTTGTTCTAAAATGATATCATTATACTACCCTATAGCAAAAACAAATTCAAAATGCCACACGGAAAAAAGTAAACTGTAATAAATAGTCGATTTATAATAAGTAATGATCAACTGCTAAATATTACTATTTTAAACAGTAAAATCGTGATTTTACTATTCACGTTATAATATTTATCATTTAAATACTACAATTTATTCTTTAAGGAGGTATTGCTCAAAATTCCTTTTCTTACAATATTCTTAAATTTTTGAATACGCGTATTGTTAAGTGTCCTCTATACGAATAAATTTTTTTTAATAGTTCTTGCGGTGCTAAGTTTCGAAATATTAGCAATTAAAAATTGTAGATCTAAAATGTATTCTCTATCCTGACCGTAGTTAAAGTGAACATTTTATTGAATAACAACCATACTTTTCTTAGGTTTTTTTGAAAAACTGAGAATATTTAATTGAAATTATAACAAGTATTTTTTATCAAAAATAACACAAACAAGCGGTATTCATTTTTTTATAAAAAATGTTTGAAATTAGCGACTTTCGATATTTTACGTGAGTGGAAATAAGTGAGCGATAGTCTGCAAAGAGAAGCAGCACTAGTGCGTGAGAAAGAAACCAATAGCAATAACCTATTGAAGTTTCTTCTTGAGAAAAAAAATTTTTTATCGTTGAAAAAAAATATTAAGTATAATTTTTATGGAATCAATTACCTCAATAAATTATTTTCGACAACTTTCAAAAGAATTAAAAAAAATATTTGATTCTTAAAAAATAATTTCTCAAAAATTCCACACTTGTTTGTTTTTAACACTAATCTATTAATTCGATAATTATACTTGTGTAGAGCCAAAAAAAAGTGATGAATAAGTGAAGCATAGAAGGTAGAAGAGAGTAAAAATGATTTTTTATCACAATAAAATGGATGACGATCTTAAATAAATAAAGTGAGAAAAAAAGAAGCATGCCCTGTTATTATCGTCGGCATCATCAGTTTGACACGCCCTACTTGATTCTATTATATTTTGCGGGTACTACATACTGCCCAAAACGTTTTATTCTTTAATAAGTATTGGGGCCATGTAAATATTTTTTTAGGCACATCTCGAGAGCCTTTTGAGAAAGTTGAGAGGCTGAGGGCCAGAGGCAACAGTAATGCCCATTTTATTTATTTCTCATTCTTTTATTTCTTCTCCCATTCACAGTCACAGTACTCGAGAAATGTTTATTAAGAATCCATAAGAAGTAATCGAGATCGAGACAATGACGATGTAAATACTTACACTGGGGTTGTATATCGATTTACCTGATGTCTAGCCCGACACCTTGGCGGCGAAATTTCAATCATGCTCAACTCAACTGCTTATAATGAAAGCATGACGCCTTCACCTTTTACCTCGTCAACTTTTAAATCAGTGATGGATGCTGCTACAGACAGGTATTTACACCTGTCGTAATGTCTACTCAATTTGATACCAAAAAATCTTGAGGAGGTTCAATGCTGAAAAATACTGCAATTATACTGCTTAAAAATACGCATGAAATCATATATTTATAAATTATATATAGAAGCTATTTTTTATATAATTAACAAAATAAGGAAAATTTTATCTCAATCAAATGACAGAACCCGTGAAAAATTTTGTTGATTGGTCTGATGTGGAAAATTTTCTTATCCGCCCCTATTATTATTATTATTATTATTATTATTATTATTATTATTATTATTATTATTATTATTATTATTATTATTATTATTATTATTATTATTATTATTTTATTATTATTTTTATTTATTTGGTTTAAATGCCAAGGCAGCAAGCCGAATGGCAAAATTACAAATATTTAAGTATAAAGATAAGAATAAATACACGTATAGTTATAGCAAGTATTACCATGATAAGTAATACATTATACAAATGATACATTATACATATGATACATTATATCGCAATAATAATTTTACTTAATGATGATGGTAGGATAAATTTGGATTAATTAACATAATAATGCAGTGATATATTATACATGTAGCTTCTAAAGATTAATCCAGATTTATCTGAGACTTACAATTTACCATCAATTTCTAATTGCATAAAAAATTCAAAAGCTTTTGTTTCAAATGTTTCTAAACTATGAGATTCGATAATTTCAATTGGCAGTTCTCTCCAAAGCCGTATCGCAGATACTACAAATGAATGCTCATATGATTTTGTAGTAAAGTGTGGTATTTTAAACATGACGTTATTATATTTTTCTGCTATTCTTTCTGATCTTCTAATGTTTTGATCCTCTTCTTTTCATGTTTAGCCACTTGAGAGAAAGTCTATGAGGAGTAATATGTTCATTAGATCATTTATGCAGGGAAAAAATTTTTCTACTAAAAACTACCGTGAAAATGAAAGTAATTTAATTTAATTACACAGTAAAAAAATTTGCGTTATTATGTCAAATAAATGTGTGTTAAAAATTTTTGTGTTAAGTATTTAACAGTTTCTTGCGTTGATTTAAGAGAATGACAAATAAATGTTCAATTAACACTTAAAAGTATTAAATTTAACACAAAACTTTTTGACGCAATGACGCAAAATTTTTCACTGTGTACAATTTTCCTGATAATTATTCACAAAACATACAATTTTAAAAGATATCGATAAGTTCCATTAATTTCTACTATAATGTACGAGTGAAAAATATCAAACGTAAAAAATTAATATTAGATGAAAAATTATTTTCAATTATTTAAGTATTAAAAATAACCGTAAAATAAAAATTTCTTACTGAAACTACTGAAAAAATTTACCGGAGTCTCCACCTCCCAGTAAAAATGAATTTAAGTAAAGGTATTGTCCACCAACTTTGAACCGGCTCTGTAATCGCTCTCGATGTTTCAGCAGTATAAAAAATTACACATTTCAGTGATCAGTTGTTCCTGAATTACGTTTAATTCTATTCTAATAAAGTTTTATACAATTATTTTAATAAAATTTTATGCTAATAGTTAAATATTATTTGTAAAAATTTACTTAAAAAACATTTGTAATTTTTTGTTACTATTAGTTATTATTCTATATATATTCTCAAGCAAAATAACCTTAAAAAATTAAGTATATTATATTATTAAATATTATTAAAAGTGGATCTATAACAGTAAATTTTAAAGAAAATTTTTTTTCATGTGAAAATGTCAGAACATATCAGAAAATTTTTTTAGAAAAATTCCATTAAACCATCCCGTCAAATAAAAAAGTCCTTTACTTGGAAGCAAACAATAAACTTCCCTATAAAAAATCCTTCCAGAATCAGCAATACCGTAGCAACTCCCAGCGTAAAAGTTACATGTCAACGGTTTTGTCAGTCCGCGATTAAAAAAGCTAAAAATAAATGAAAAGCGATCCAAGATTCTCGTCCTGTGTGAGTATAATCTCGAGTAAAGGTTTCTGACGCCAAGCAGCCCCGCAGGGGGTCCAGTTCTGCCTGACATGTTTATCACACTCGTTTTCTCACACACTCTTATCTGGTCTTACCTTCTACCTCAGAGCTATACCTTTCTATACACTATTTGCGGCTTATATTATAGTAGTTGGGCGCCAGTACAAACAGCCGATACTAAAAAAAATAAACGAATCCTTTTTCATTTATTTATCCCGTCCTTCCATTTATTGTCTATTTTTCAGTTTTTTTATGGACCCGGTGACAATTTCACCCGACCCATCAACAGGGTACTGCACTTGTCAGGACTTGTTATTTTTTTTTTTATTCTTAAATTATGCAACAGCCTTATATTACAGAGTTTATGATAAGGCCAAATGGAATTAGCGCTTTTCGTGGTGTACATAAATTCATAGTCTTAATGCTGAAATACATATAGTCATATAAATTTTCTTAAATTGACGCTGATTACGTGAAAATTTATGTTTCTGGTTATTTAATTTATTATTAAAATTCTTTATGATAAAAAAAAAGCCAAAAATAAAATAAAATTCAATTATAAATTCTTTAATCTGATTTTATAATTATCATTATTTAATTTTTTTTTAATTCTTATCATTAAAATAAAATTAATATATGTCTGGTAATAAATCACTTAAATTTCACTTATGTCATCGATATAAATTTAAAAAAATAAATATAATAGAAAAAAACTGATTTTTAATTAATAAATTTACAAAACCGTGGCTATAAATATCAAAATTAATCTGCGAACAAAACTGTATAATAAATTATACATTGTCCTTATATATAAATATCCATGTGCTATTTCCATAATAATAAAAATAATAAATAAAATTATTTATTGAACAAGATAATTAATGAATTAAAAGGAATAGTAATATTAAATATGAAATAAAATAAAAGTATGATATCAAAAAATGAAAGAGATAAAAAAAACTAAGAAAGAATGAGTTAAATTACAGCTAGATCTCTAGGAGGTAAAATAACTATCTGTCCGAGTCCCGAGTCGTCGGACACGAGTGACTGGAATATACTCGGGATTTTATTTCATCCTCCGTCATAAACGGTCCTACTATATACGATATATTCAGCGTTAATATAGCCGAAGAATTTTATTATTATTTTAGATTTTTTCGTCTTTCTCATTCTCATTACCAAGGTCTTTAAGAGACCGAGTCAAGGTTATATTAGTCCAGTCAATTGTATCTCCGTTTGCACTTCATTTATTATTTAAATTAAACTATCCGAATTAAACGTATAAATTTTTGCCGCCTGGTTTTTTATCATATATTAGCTTCGAATTATGAGTATAAATGGGAATGGGAATTTATAATTTCTTTCTTAAATTTCGACTTTCGACTGTAAAATCATGTATAAATTTGCCGGTTTGATAGTATAGTATATAGTAAGGCGGGAAGTGACTATAAAAATTCGGTGTATTTCAACTTTTTTATAAGGATATAGTTTCTGAAATTTTAACAGAAAAAAACAAGAAAAGGGTTGGCTAAATTTATTTATATTCCAACAATATTTTAAATTAAATAAAAATTTTTTGACATTATTTTAGATAAAAAATTTTTAAAAAAGTAGGGGTCGACAATGAGGCCTAACTAAGGGATATTTGTGATAAAATATAAAATAACTAATTGAACTAAAAATTTCTATATTAATCATTATTCAAGTACATTTTCTTTGAAATATTTACAAAAAATGTTTATTTAACTTAATTATATTTAGGAACCTAACAACTAAGTTTCTTTTTCACTATAATGAAATAAATGACAATTATTTTTCAATATTTCATTTAAAATATGCTTAAACAATAATTATCATCAGAATTTATCGATAGTTTAAGTTTTATTTTTATTATAATTATTTCTTAACTATTTATTTTTGTTAATACCTTTTTTAATAATCAATAAGAAGGCAAATTTTTCTCTATATATTATTTTAATTATGATAATACGAAAAAAAAAAAAAAAAAAACAATAATATTGAGTAACAAGTTTACTTCAGAAATAGCTTATTTAAAATCATGATTTTTTGAGATTCAGAATTTTTCCTTGATGTAAGAGTGATTAAGATAATTAACTTATGTATAATTAATATTATAATATTTACAGTAATTGACAAAGATGCATTCAACAGAAAATTTAAAGACCTAAAACCTAACACACAATACGTCAGAAAAACGCTCGGATTAAATGGGACTTTTGCCAAGTTGAGTTGTTTTCACAGCACATGTACTTACATTATGCAGGTGTGATTAAGATCCTAATGGTCCTTTAAGTAAGTAACCTACGACCAAGTAAATTTACTACCTTACTCCTGCTTATATAAAATTGGATGATTTTCTCCAGAAAAGTTGAAGTCTAAGTTTGCTTAGCCGAAGTAATTTCTGTTTGACTTCAATTTTTTCGTCGGCAAGTGTCAGTTTTACCCGAAACAAAAATCAAAAATCTGTTTTAATTTAATCTGTTGCTTGTTTAATATTTAGCTCCGCCCCAAAGGACCTAGAAATAATGCAGGTAGGTGCTTAATGCGAGAAAGTAGACAATAAGTTGTGGCAAGTAATTTTGCAAGTCAACTTGAAAAACTGTAGGGACAACAGGTGGTTAATAGGAGAGATAATTTTTTGGGTATTTTTTTGACGCTCGTTAAAAATGAGGTTACTGGTGCTGCTACTGGTGGTAGATGGTGATAGGATAGTGATGATGCTAAATTGACAGGAACTCATGAAAGAGCATGATTATTGATGTTTGACGGAAAAATGAAAATTTTTATTTTTGATTTTTAAAATTATTCAAAAATAATTTTTATTGCTTATAAAATTGAAGCCATTTTCAATTTTTATTAATTTTTTAAAACTTTTTTGCAGATTATATGAAAATTTTTTACGTATCAAACCAAATAAAAAATTCATAAAATTTGGCTCACAATTTCTGCCAAATTTATTTTAAAATTATATTTGTTTCAAAATCAAAAATTTATAATTAATCAATATTTTTTTTTTTTTTAAATTATAATTTGAAAAGTACAATAGTGTTTTGGAAGTCAAAGGATAATTTTAATTGCTTCAATTTATGAATGAAATACGTTCAAACATATGTATAATATAAGAAAGATCATTTGATATATCAGCGGATCGGTTGTTACGTAAGTGAATTTATGTAACAGCGCAACATAATAATAGAAGGAGAAAATAACAGAATAACGGTTTAGTTGTAACTAAAATAAAAAATGGTTTGTCAGTAGAAGAAGTGTATGTTCTATGCTTGTGATAAAATAAAATATAATATAGAGGAATTGGTATGTAATGTGCGCGGGCGTCCTAGCGAGTGTGCAATTAATTTCAGCTAGATCTGCGATCTAGATCTCAGCTTGGAGTTGGACAAGTAACCGCTAGTTGCAACGGCCTTTATTATTATGCCGTTGTTCGGCATTCAAGCGATGCTCATGCTGCTTCAAGCTCAACTTAAACACACTATACTTCCTGTCTTCTCCAATTTCACTACTTTTTATTTTTATCTTTGACTGAATTATCATTTAAAAACCTCCTTTTTTCATTTTATTTATTACTTATTCTTATTATCATTCTTGTATTTATACTCATACTTGATATTAGAAGCCCACGTGTCTATGTTGTGGGTAAGTGTGCAGAATAATAGAGATCCGGTGAATAATATTTTATAGTGGTTTATGACGTTGTATATTGTGAGAAAATAACAGAAATTTTGACAGATAATTTTTATTATTGATACTGTCGCAATTATTACAAAAAAA